>NW_006921783.1:2409810-2425370 GCF_000298275.1 Orycteropus afer afer | reverse complement strand
CCCACCAGAACTAGACGGTGCCCGGTTACCAATGCCAACCACTCAGGAAAGGATCAAGTCTGGAGAGCCTGGATAGCGTGGGAGGAAAAACGTGGAACAAAATCCAAAAACTCAATAATGACCAGAATTACTGGTTGGATGGAGTTTGGTGAGACAATCAATACTATGGCCCTGGAATACATTCTGCACCTGGAATAAAACTCATTCCCAGGAGCTGTCTCTCAGCCCAATAGTTAACAAGATGTACATGCAGACCACTAAACCCAGGGTGATGCACCCACATATTCTATGGAAATACATCCCTTGGAGCAATAGACCACAGGGCACCAGAGGGGCAACATTCACACAGAGGTAATGCACGATAAACAGGAGTACATAACTATGAGGGGCACAGGGGGAGGGTTACTGGTCAGGGAGGGGAGGAGACTGGGTTAGGGTTGGGCATGGTAAATGGGGTAAATGGAACTAAATGTACATGTAACCTTGAATGTGCAACTCCTAAAATAAAACAAATAAAACCAAGCTCACTGCCATCAAGTTGGATCTGACTCATAGCGACCCCTTCTTGGTTTTCTGAGGTGGTATCACTATGGAAGTAATTGCCCAATCTTCCTTCTGAGGAGTGGCTAGTGGGTTTGAACCTCCATCCAGTCTTCTGGTTAGCAGTCAAGTACCTCAGGCACTATGCTACCAGAGCTCCTAATCTCTTCTATTATCTCAAATGAGACTGACTCAAGATAACCCTACACTAAAACTGCCTCATTAACATAATAAAGACAATCTATTCCAAATGAAATTACAACCACAGACACAGAGGTTAGGATTTACAATACATACTTTAGGGAACATAATTCAATCTGTAACAGGTGGTCTCACCAATAAGGTGATCAATTGGCTCAGAACCCATGGATATTATAACAAGGCTCCATTGTGGAGCATAGGAAGCAAGGCAGCTAATGGTTATATCAAATGAACTATCAAATGAAACACACTTTTTGTAGACATGAAAATTGCATAGGGCTAGAAGATCATAAGCCTGGGCCATATGCCTAAATTTCCATTTCCTGAAGTGATGTTTTTTATTGTGTATTTCACAGATGTATAGATGTATGTGTTAAGTGTTTGAACTTCCTCAGACATTATTTGGTATAGTCTTAATTTTTTATTATAAAACTTTTCAGTATTAATGCTGCCTTTCTAAAGATTGACTGAATTTACTTATGGGAATAGATAAGAAATTACCAGAATTTATTAAGGTTAAAGTAAAATCTTGTGTATCTCATTGAGAAATCTGAGGTTAAAAAGAGCATGGATAAGAATAATTGTGTGGTAATCAAATAAAAAAACAACATCATCACTTAAAGATTAAATGACTATATAACCAATAACCAGTCTTACAAGTTATTTTACAGCAGGCACTTTGATTCTCTGAATATAAGCTGTCTTGAAAATTAAATATTTTCAATGTTTCATTATAGAAAAATAACATGACAAAGTAATATTGAGGAAAATAATATGAGCAGCTTTTACAAACTGATAAAATGGAAAAATCATAAGGAAGAATAAAAACGAAGCCTTATGTGAACTTAGAAACAGTGCCAAATTTAAAAACTTGTAATAATTAAATACATAGTAGCAGAATAGTAAGAATTGTCATTAATTTCTAACAGAATTCCAAAAAGTTTTAAATAATGCAACTAAAGTTCAACTATCAAGTCATGAAACATTTATTCTTTATAACTTTCTTCCATGAATAAAGCCCTCTCCAAACGGTAGTTTTCCTGGTTTGTGGTCTGTATGTTCTATGTACTTTCAGCCCTTGAATAAATTCAGTATCACATTATTGCATATACTTTGAATATGTAATGCAAACTAGCTGAAAAGCAATTTTTATTTTATACATCTCAAAACAAAATCTTAGAAAATAAACCACATAAGTAATTTTTCCTTTCTACTGCATGTTGTTGTTAGGTGCTATTGAGTTGGCTCCTTTGCATAGTGACCCTATGGTACAATAGAACAAAACACTGCCCAGTCCTGTGCCATCACATGATCTTTGCTATGCTTGAGCCCACTGCTGCAGCCACTGTGTCAATCCATCTAACTGACCCTCTTTTTCACTGACTCTCTACTTTACCAAGGATGATATCCTTCTCCAGGGAATGGTCCCTTTTGACCACATGACAAAAGTAGGTGAGACAAAGTCTGGCCATTCTTGCTGCCAAGGAGCATTCCAGCTGCACTTCATCCAGGAGAGATTTGTTTGTTCTTCTGGCAGTCCATGGTACCTACAGTAATCTTCACCAACACCCTAATTCAAAGCCATCAACTCTATTTCGGTCTTCCTTATTCACTGTCCAGCTTTCACATGCATATGAGGCTAGTGAAAAATACCATGGTTTGGGTTAGGTGCACCTTAGTCTTCAAAATAACATCTTTACTCATTAACATTCTAAAGAGATCTTTTGCAGCAGATTTGCTCAGTGCAATACTTCAGCTGATTTCTCAACTGAGGCTTCCATGGCCATTGATTGTGGATCTAAGTAAAATGAAATCCCTGACAAAGTCAGTCTTTTCTCCATTTAACACGATATTGCTTATTGGTCCAGTTGTGAGGATTTTTGTTTTCTTTATGTTAAGGTGTAATCCATACTGAAGGCTGTAGTCATTGATCTTCATTCAGCATGTGCTTCAAGTCTTCTTCAACTTTCAGCAAAGCAAGGTTTGTACACCATAGGTTGTTAAATGAGTCTTCCTCCAATATAACATAATCCGTATAATCCAGCTTCTTGGATTCTGTGCTCAGCACACAAATTGAGTAAGTATGGTGAAAGAACACAACCTTGACAAACACCCTTCCTGATTTTAAACCACGCAGTAGCCCCTTGTTCTGTTTGAACAGTCTCTTGATCTACGTACAGGTTCCTCATGAGCACAATAATACATTCTGGAATTCCCATTCTTTATAATATTATCCACAATTTGTTATGATCCACACAGTCTAATGCCTCTGCATAAATCAGTAAAAAAACAAGTACATATCTTTCTGGAATTCTTTGCTTTCAGCCAAGATCTATCTGACATCAGCAATGATATTCCTCGTTCCATTCCTTTTGAATCTGGCTTGAATTTCTGGCCATTCCCTGTCAATATACTGCTGCAATTGTCTTTGAGTTATCTTCACCAACATTTTACTTGCATGTGATACTGATGATATTGTTTGATAATTTCCACATTTGGATGGATCACCTTTCTTTGGAATGGGCACAAATAAGGATTTCTCACGTTGGTTGTCAAGTAGCTGTCTTCCATTTTTTTTTTTTTTTAAATCCTCCCTCCTTTTTTTTGTCATTTAGGTGAAAGTTTACAGAACAAATTCACTTCCCACACAGCAGCTCACATACACTGTCTCATGACATTGACTACATTTTACCACAATGCAACAACTCCCCTCCTACTTTCTCCCTATAGTTACCTCTTCCCTGTGTCCTTCGCTCCATACACTCTGGTCCCCTGAACTGTCTACTTGTGCATACACAGCCCTTTTATTGTCCCATGATTGCCCTCTCCAAGGAGTGTATCTACCTAATGTAAATGTTCAGCTCATATGCCTGTCTTTTTATGGCTGGAAGCCACAGTAGTGGGTTCAATTCCAAACCTGAAGGGCAGTTAGGGGCCATAGTTTCAGTGGTTCCATCAGGCTTTATCAGACCAACAAACCTAGTCCACTCCCTTCCCCCTCAGCTTTTTTTTTTTTTTTTAAATGATTTTGAGTTTTGTTCCACATTGTTCTCCCAGTCTATCCAGGATCTTCTACATAGATCCCCAGCTAAGTGGTTGACAAAGGTAGCTGGGTATAGGCTGAGGAGCGTATGGTGTACCAGCTGCTTGGACTAATTGTTTTCATGAATCTGGTTTTCTTCATTCTTCTTTGCTCTGGACAAGGAGAGACCCATCATTGTCATCTAAATGGCCACTTGCAAGCTTTTAAGATCCCAGTTGCTGCTCACCAAAGTAGGATGTGGAACAATGTTTTAAGTAATTTGTTATACTATTGAGCTTGATGTCCCCTGTGACTGTGGACCTGCGCCCACAGGTCCTACTCCCTCTGGGTAGCTGGCTATGGCTGAGAAGTGACTACAACCTTGTCCCTTGTCAGCTCCACTCTATACTTGGGAATTCTTACAGAACATACAAATATACTTGTAGAAACACTGTCTGCCAACACTATACATGGTCTTGGGCACACTCCCCACTGCACAGACATACCTAATAGTTCAGCCTGTCCAATCATCTATCCACCAATATATCCATGTTTGCCTGCACTGACAAAGCAGTACTCTTATGTGCAAAAGCGTTCATCTCTGTCGTCTGTACCTCCCATGTACCTCTCTTTCCTCTTCCTCAATGTCACCACGTTGATCACTCACATTTGGTACATTGCCCTTCTCTTCACCCAAATCAATACTTGTCTCTACCTATCTAACAGTGCTCCCTCCCCTCCCCTCCCACGCCTGGTAACCAAAAAAGAAAATTTCCTTCCATATAGAAACCTTTCCTTGACTTTTACAATAATGGATTAACACAGTATTTGTCCGTCTGTGATTGACTTATTTCATTCAGCATAATGTCCTCCAAGTTCATCCACGTTATGTGGTGTTCTTGCAGATTCTGTTATTCATTAGGGTTGTATAGTATTCCATTGCGTGTCTTTATCATAGTTTGGTTAACCATTCTTCAGTTGATGGACACCTAGGTTGTTTCCATCTTTTGGCTATTGTAAATAGTGCTGCAATGAACATGGGTATGTATATATTTGTTCTTGTCCTGGCTCTCACTTCTTTAGGATATATAACTAGTAATGGAATGGCTGGGTCAAATGGTATTTCTAATTCCAAATTTTTAAGGAACTGCCATACTGCTTTCCACAGTGGTTGAATCATTTGACAGACCCACTAGCAGTATATGAGAGTCCCAATCTCTCCACATCCTCACCAGCATTTGTTATTTTCTGTCTGGATGAACTTTGCTACTACTGCTGGGGCAAGATGGTATCTCATTGTTGTTTTGATTTGCATCTCTCTAACGGCTAATGATTGTGAGCATTTCTTCATGTTTGTTGGCCGCCTGAATATCCTCCTTGGTGAAGTGTCTATTCATGTCTTCTGCCCAATTTTCAATTGGATTATTTGTTTTTTTGTTATTGAGGTGCTGGAGTTTTCTATAAATTCTAGAGATAAGTCCCTTGTCAGATATGTCATTGAAAAATATTTTTTTTTCCCAATCTGTAGGTTCTCTTTTGACACTTTGGAGAAGTCTTTGGAAGCACATAAAAATTTAATTTTTAGAAGGTCCAATTCATCCAGTTTCTCTCCTGCTGTTTGTGCATTTTGGGTTATGCTTAATAGTCTATTTATGCCATATATTAGGGACCATAAATTTGCCCCTAGTTTATCCTTGAAGAACTTTATAGTTTCAGGTTTCACATTTAAGTCTTTGATCCATCTGGAATTAGTTTTTGTGTATGGTGTGAGGTACAGATTTTGTTTCATTTTTCTGCAAATGGATATCCAGTTTTGCCAGCACCATTTATTAAACAAACATTCTCTTCCCCATTTAATGGATTTCAGCCCTTTGTCAAAGATCAGCTGACCATAGGTCGATAGATCTATTTCTGGGTTCTCAATTCTATTCCATTGCTCTATGTGTCTGTTGTTGTACCAATAACAGGCAGTTTTGACTACTGTGGCTATACAATAGGTTTTAAGATCTGGGAGTGTGAGACCTCCTACTTTGTTGTTCATCTTCAATAATGCTTGGGTTACCCAAGGTCTTTTTCCTTTCCATATAAAGTTAGTGATTGGTTTTTCAATATCCTTAAAGAATGTTGGTGGGATCTGGATTGGGATTGCATTGAATGTATAGATTGCTTTGGATAGTATTGACATTTTTACCACATTCAATTTTCCTATCCATGAGCATGGTATGTTCTTCCATTTATACAGATTTCTTATGGTTGCTTGAAGTAGTTCTTTATAGTTTTCTTTGTACAGGTCTTTTGTGTCCCTCATAAAATTCATTCCCAAGTATTTTATTTGTTTGGTAGCTATTGGAAATGGTATTGATTTCCTTATTTCTTTTTCAGCAATCACTTTGCTAGTGTAGAGGAATCAAACTGATTTTTGGATGTTGATCTTGTATCCTGCCATGATGCTAAATTGCTCAATTAGTTCCAGTAGAATTTTGACTGAGTCTCTTAGGTTGTTTAGGTATAGGATCATATCATCAGCAAATAGGGATAGTCTGACTTCTTCCTTACCAATTTGGATGCCTTTGATTTCCCTTTCTTGCCTTTTGGCCCTAGCTAGGACTTCCAATACAATGTTGAATAGAAGTGGTGATAGACGCTATCCTTGTCTGTTTCCTGTTCGCAAGGAGAATGGTTTCAGTCTCTCTCCATTGATAATAATGTTGGCTGTTGATTTTGCATATATGCCTTTTATTATGTTGAGCAATGTCCCTTCTATTCCTATTTTGCTCAGAGTTTTGATCAGGAATGGGTGTTGGATTTTATCAAATGCCTTTTCTGCATCAGTTGATATGATCATTGGTTCTTTTCCTTTATTTATGTGGTGTATGATGTTGATGGTTTTTCTAATGTTGAACCATCCTTGCATACCTGCTATGAACTCCACTTGGTCATAATGAATTATTTTCTTGATATGTTCTCAGAGTCTATTGGCTAGGATTTTGTTGAAGATTTTTGCATCTATATTCATGAGGGATATTGGTCTGTAGTTTTCCTTCTGAGCAATGTCTTTGCCTGGTTTTGGTATCAAGGTTATGCTTACTTCATAAAATGAATTTGGGAGGATTCCATCCTTTTGTATGTTTTGGAATCATTTGAATAGGATTGGTGTCAGTTCTTTGAATGTTTGGTAGAATTCTCTGGTGAAATTGTCTGGGCCAGGACTTTTTTTTGTTCGTAATTTTTGGATGACGAACAATTTCTTCTTTTGTTATGGACCTGTTCAACTTTTCCACATTAGTCTGTGTTAGTTTAGGCAAGTGGTGTTTCTGAAATCTGTCCATTTCTTCCAGATTTTCAAATTTGTTGGAGTACAGTTCTTCATAGTGTCCTGATACTATTCTTTTTATTTTAGTTGGTTGTGTTGTGATGTCACTCATTTAGTTTCTTATTCATGTTATTTGTATTCTCTCACTCTTTTCCTTTGTTAAATTTGCCAATGATTTGTCAATTTTACTCATCTTTTCAAAAAAACAACTTCTAGTCTTGTTGATTTTGTTCTATGTCTTTCTCTTTTCTGTTTCATTGATTTCTTCTTAGATCTTTATTATTTCCTTTTTTTTCTGGTGACTGTGGGCTTTTCTTGCTGTTCTTTATCTAATTGTTGGAGATGTTGGTTTAAAATGTTGATTTTGGCTCTTTGTTATTTTTTGATATGTGCTTTTATTGCTATAAATTGGCCTCATCACTGCTTTTGCTGTGTCCCAAAGATTTTTGTATGCTGTGCTTTCATTCTTGCTTGTTTCAAGGAATTTTTGAATTTCATTTTCTTATTTCTTCTCTTACCCAGTCTTTCTTAAGAAGGGTGGTGTTCAGTTTCCATGTGTTTACTCTTTTTCTGTTGATCTTCCTATTGTTGATTTCTAATTTGATAGCATTATGATGTGAGAAGGTGCTTTGCAGTATTTCAATGTTTTTAAATTTATTAAGACTTGCTTTATGGCCTAACATATGGTCTATCATGGAGAATGTTCCATGTGCACTGGAAAAGAATGTTTATTGTGCTGCTGTTGGGTGAAGTGCTCTGTAGATGTCTATAATGTCAAGGTGGTAGATTGTATTGTTTAGCTCTTCTGTGTCTTTGTTGAGTTTCTTTCCAGTTGTTCTATGGTTCCTTGAAAGAGGTGTATTAAAGTCTGATTTATGTATTTTGGGTCTCTTTCACTGGGTCCATACATATTTATTATGGTTATATTTTCTTGTTCAATCGATCCTTTAATCATTATATAATGTCCTTCCTTGTCTCATATGTTGGTTTTTGTCTTAAAGTCAATTTGATCAGAAATTAATATTGCCACTCCTGCTCTTTTACAGTTGCCATTGCTTGATATATCTTTTTCCAACCTTTGATTTTTAGTTTATTTTTGTCTTTGTCTCTAAGGTGTGTCTTTTGTAGACAGCACATTGATGGGTTAGGTTTTCTAATCTATTCTGTGACTCTTTGTATCTTGAGTGGTGCATTTAATCCATTGACATTTAGTTAATTATCGACAAGTACGAATTGGTTGCTGTCATTTTATTATGTATTTTTTCATGCTCTTCCTGGTTTCTTTACTCCATATAATTTTCTGTGCTGAGCTCATTATGTTTATGAATCATGTTATAATTTCTTTTGTTGCCATTATTTTAGTATTTGCTAAATATTTGTGTTTGTCCTCTTTTTTATTGTGATGTGAAGGTTTATAATTTTTCTTTGGGGTTACCCCGTGATTTATAATTTTCTCCCCAAGTTTAGAACAGTCCATTCTATCTTGCAACTCTCTTCATTTCTTCACCATTTAGAAGTTCTGTAACTACACAGTATTTTCATTCTTTTTGGTTTGTAGTTGTCCTCACTCGCCAATTGATGTCTCTGGTTCCATGTTTACAATCTTGTAAGCTTATTTTACTTTGGATACTTCCATAGTTGTGCTGGTTTCTGGGTTATGTCATCTTGTGTATTAGTGGTCAGTTGTTGTTTGCTATTATTGGTTCGCTGTTCAAAGGACTCCCTTTAGTATCTCTTGTATGGTTGTTCTGCTTTTAACAAATTCCATTAATTTCTGCCTATCTGCAAATCTCCTAATTTTACCATCATATTTGAGGGACAATTTTGCTGGATATATAATTCTTGGTTGGAAATTTTTGTCTTTCAGGGTTTTATATATACCATCTTATTACTTTCTCACTTGCATGGTTTCTGCTGAGAAATCAGAGCTTATTCTTATTGGTTGTCCTTTGTAGGTAACTTTTCGTTGTTTTTCTGTGCTACTTTCAGGATTCTTTCTTTATCTTTGGTTTTGATGAGTTTGATAATGCTATGTCTTTGGATACTTCCATAGCTGTGTTGGTTTCTGGGTTATGTCATCTTGTGTATTAATGGTCAGTTGTTGTTTGCTATTATTGGTTCTCTGTTCAAAGGACTTCCATTAGTGTTTCTTGTAAGGTTGGTCTGGTTTTAACAAATTTCTGCTTATCTGGAAATCTTGTAATTTCACCATATTTGAGGTACAATTTTGCCAGGTATATAATTCTTGGTCGGAAATTTTTGTCTTTCTTGGTTTTACACATAATATCCCATTGCCTTCTTGCTTGCATGGTTTCTGCTGAGAAATCAGAGCTTATTCTTATTGGTTGTCCTTTGTAGGTAACTTTTCATTTTTTTTCCATGCTGCTTTCAGGATTCTTTCTTTGTCTTTGGTTTTGATGAGTTTGATGGATATATCTTGGTGATTTTCTTTTGGGGTCTATCCTGTTTGGGGTTCATTGGACTTCCTGAATGGACATATTCTCATCTTTGATCATATCAGGGAAGTTCTCTTCTAACAAATATCTGGCAATCTTCTCAGTAGTTCTCTTTTTCTCTTCCTGTTCTAGAATTCTGATTACATGTAGGTTATTTTCCTTTTGATGGTATCCCATGTGCACCTTAGGCTTTCTTCATTTTGTTTTGATCTTTTTTTCTGGTTGATCCTTTTCCAAACAAGTATTCAGGTATTTGTTTTCAGTCTAATTCTTCCATTGATTCAATTCTACTCCTTTGCTCTTTCAATGTGTTACCTATTTCTGAAAATTTAGTATTAATCTTCTGGATTTCTGTCGATTTTGTATCATTTCTAATTTCTCATTTTGTTCTTGTATTTTATTCCAAAATTGTTCTATGGTTTTGCCCTAGAAGGCATTTCCTTAATTTTGTCAGTGTATTCCTTGCTCTGTCTCACAATCCTTTGAAGACACCTAAATATAATTCTTTTGAATTCCTTATCAGGGAGTTCCAATGCTGCTTTTTCCTCAGGGATGTGTACTGGGTCTCTGTCCTGCTCCCTTGTTTCTACCACTTTATCTTGCTTCTTTGTGTGGACTGTGATGGTCTGTTATCTCTGAGACATTGTGACACTGTATTGAGATTTCTGTTAACTGTTTGTGAAGAGCTGCTAAGGGTGAGTCAGGCTCTTCTTGGGGGTCATTTATTGTTGGCCAGTTGGTGGAGAAGGAAGTGGTAGCTCTCACTCAGTAAATGAAGCTGCAGGAGGTGTGGATGTTGTTGTGTCATATGGGCACTGTTGCTATCTCCCACTCAGACAAAAACAACAATCGAATAAGCATCAAAAAAGTAAAAGCAAGTGGACAAAAACACACCATGTAAACACACAGTAACAATAACCAAAAGAAAGAAAGAAAGAAAAAAACCCACAATATGTGGGGAGAGGGCAATAAGAGAAAAAAAGGTAGTGTAGGAGAATAATGAATAAAAAGGTATGAAAAAGGAACAGGGAAGAGAGAAAAAGTTGAAAACTAGAACACAGGAAGGGAAGAATAAAGAATAATAACGGTAAGTACAAATAATAATAATAATTTTAAAACAGGCAAAAACAAACAAACAAAAAATGAAAAAAAAAAAAAAAAAATCTCAGCAGGGCAGGGCCAGGCACCCAGGCTCTGTCCAACCACAAAGACTGGGATGGAATTCCTGCCAGCCCAGAAAGTGGGTGAGAGTGAGTGATGACTGCACCTCCATTCACCAAGAGGGTGTGGGGTATTAGAGTAATAAGGAGAATATCACACCTTTCCAGTTGTTGGCATCCAGAATGTCTTTGTTCCCAGCAAGTAGAGCCTATTCTTAAGTCCCTGGAATCTGAGAGAATGCTGTCACTTTAAATATGCAAAATGGTCAAACTGCTTGCAGACATTCAAAATGGCTGAGCCTTCCAGACATGCAGAAGTCCACAGCTCTACCCACCTTCCTCTTCGCTAATTCCCCTTTTATTCACCAGCCACCAGTGCAGTCTGCCAGGCAGCTCCTGGCTAGCAGTGCCAATTTTTAGGTTAATTCTTAGGTCCTAACACCACTCAGCAATATCCAAGCTGTCTGTGCCATCAGGATCGCTGACAGACTGCAGCTCCGTATGTCTCCTTTTTTGGTGTTTTCATGCAAGTTCTTCTACTAATTGAGTTTAGTGCATTTCTATATCCTTCCCTTCAAAGCTCAGGGGTCCAGGATTATCTTCTGTATCTGTGTTAATTGGTTCCCCTTTTGTTTGTTGAACAGGGTCTGTGAAGCCTGTCTGTCTATTCCACCATCTTACCAGAACATGTCTTCCAAATTTCTTGGGATGATGAGTGCTTCCAGTGGTGCATCCATTTGTTGAAACATCTGAGTGGGTATCTTGACAATTCCTGGAACCTTGTTTTTCACCAAAGTCTTCAGTGCAGCTTGGACTTCTTCCTTCAATACCACTGGTTCTTAATTATATGCAACCTTTTGAAATGGCTGGATGTTGACCAATTCTTTTTGGTACACTGACTGTGTACTTCTTCCATCTTCCTTTTATCCTTCTTGCATCATTCAATATTTTGCCATAGAATCCTTCAACATTGGAAATGAAAACTTTTTTTCTTCTTTAAGTTTCAGAAATGCCGAGTGTGTTCTTTCCTTTTGTTTTTCTATTTCCAGGTCTTTGCATATTTCATTATAATTCTTTGTCTTTTTTAGCTGTCCTTGGACATCTTCTGTTCAGCTCTTATTTTTTTTTTTTTCCATTTGTTTTAGTTACTCTCCATTCAAGAGCAGTTTCAGAGTCTTCTCTGACATCCATTTTGGTCCTTTCTTCCTTTCCTTTTTAATGACCTTTTGTTTTCTTCAGGTATGATGTCATCCCACAAAACATCTGGTCTTTGGTCACTGGTGTTCAGTGCATCAAATCTATTCTTCAGATGGTCTCTAAATTCAGGTGAGACATAATCAAGGTCATATTCTGGCTCTTGTGGACTTGTTTTTCTTTTCTTCAACTTCAACTTGAACTTGCATAAGAACAGTTGATGGTCTGATCCATCAACTTGCCCTTGTTCTGACAAATGACATTGAGCTTCCCCATCACTTCTTTCCACAGACGTAATCAATTTGATTCCTGTGTATTCCATCTGGTAAGGTCCATATGTATAATTGCTGTTTAGGTTGCTGAAACAGGAATTTGCACTGAATAAATCATTAGCCTTGCAAAGTTCTATCATGTGGTCACTGGCATCATTTCTTTCACTAAAGCTGTATTTTCCAACTACTATTGCTTTTGTTTCCAATTTTCACATTCCAATCACTACTAATTATCAATACATCTTGATTGCATGTTTGGTCAATTTCAGACTGCAGAAGCAGTTAAAAATCTTCAATTCTTCACCTTTGGCTTTAGTGGTTGGTCCATAAGTTCGAATAATATTAACTGGTCTTCCTTGTAGGCATATGGAGATAATCCAATCACTGGCAGCATTGTACTTTAGGATAGATCTTGAAATGTTCTTTTTGACGACGAATGCAACATCATTTGTCTTTGTTATTCCCAATACAGTAGACCATATGATAGTCTTGATTCAAAATGGACAATGTGAGTCCATTTCAGATCACTAATGCCTAGAAGGCTGATCTTTATGCATTGCATTTCATTTTTGAGATTTCCAATTTTCCTAGATTCATACTTTGTATATCCCACATTCCAATTATTAATGGGGAGATCTGGTGGTGTAGTGCCTAAGGCATTTGACTGCTAAGCAGAAGGCTGGTGGTTCAAACCCACGAGCCACTCCTTGGAAAGAAGACTGGGCAATCTACTTCCATAGAGATACCACCTCAGAAACCCAAGGAGGGATTGCTAGGAGTTGAGTGTTTGCAACTGTTTTTTCTCATTTTGACTTGTGCCACATCAGCAAATTATTTCACTGCTATTTATAGTTTTCCAGTAATCAGACAGTCTTTCACTGCTATTGTACTACATAGCAATTCTTTATTGCTAGTTTATCTACCTATCTATATGAGTTAGGGAAAACTTCACACAAAGCACAGGTGCACTCTGGATATACAAAAGGGACTGACTAATGATGGCTTCTCATGTGCCATTTTATTTTTTAAATGCTTTTACTTGTTTTAACTTATTCTACTCTCTAAAATAACTCTTATCAAAGCATGTTACCACTAATGAAAATAGTCTACCTCTATTCTGTATAAGCCAGGAGTTTACTTCTTATAATATCAGCTTGTCAAAGTCATACCTGAGGAGATTAAACACCTGTTTCAACAGAATTATCATTGCACAAATTTTTTGAAACATATTTTGGAATTATTTTTAAAGTTTCTAATACATTTCTATGCATGTTTTCAGTAATGGAAATTTTTAGCCTCACAGAATTTAAGAATTAAAAAAAATCACATCTAGGAAAGGGGATGATATTTGAGATTAAGGTGGGAAATAACATTAAGATTAAATGCAAAATAATGTGCTTGATTTTCTTATATAGTTTACTAATACTTTGAAAGGCAATTTTAATAATCCCCAAAATGTTTTAATTACAGCATTATGGTAGTTAAGTTTGTGTCAACTTGACTGGGCCTGGTGAGTGGCTGGGGAGCTGGATATAGTATTCCCATGATGAGACTGGCAATCAACTCCATGGTGGAATCTACTGTGACCAGCTTAGTAGCTGCCCTAGGGATGTGATCTGCTTCCTGTATATAAGGAAAAGCCCTGGGGAATGGTCTCCAGCTTATGGCACCCTTGAATCCTACACATATCCATGTCGTTCAGCAGCCTGCCACGCTCTGCCAACCTCGGGACTTTCAATGGACTTGAACTAATGGCCTGACATGTGGTTTGGTAACATTGGGCCTGTGCCTTTTTACGTGTCAACCTTGGGCTTGTCAGTCTCAGAAGCCAGCAGCTGTATGAGTGAAGAACAGCCTCTAGCTTCAGTGGGCCAGGAGCAGGAGGCAGAGCTGAAGCCCAAGGTTGAGGGGCTTTCACTCAGCCCCTAGAGCCTGGCACTTTGAACTCGGACTTAAAGCCTCCAAATTGTAAGAGAATAAACCCGTTTGTTAAAGCCACCCCATTTGTGGTATTATCTGTTAGAGCAGCACAGAGGTATCCAGAACAAGCATTGTTAAAATAAGTATCTAGTTTCTTAAGTTACTTTTTACTTATTCATACAACAGTTCCCTAAAAGTAGAGTCATTTCAATTTTTCTACAAAATACTATGCTTTAAGTATTACAGAACAAAACAAATGAAAACTGCTTCAGTGTAATATCAACAAATATTTCTTTAAACTGCACAATTTTAAATCTGAAAGGGATTTGCATGACTTTATAGTGCTACATTCTGGATTTCACAGGTAAAACTAATTCCCATGGTGATTGCCAACATGACTGTCTTACGCTGGGTTCTCTAGAGGAGCAAAACCAGTGAGGCACACACACATACACAAAAAAAACCAAACTCATTGTCACTGAGTCAATTGCAACTCATTGCGACCCTCATTGGGTTTCCAAAGCTGTAAATCTTTGCAGAAGCAGATGGCCTCATCTTTCTTCCATGGAGTGGCTGTGAGGTTTGAACCACCAACCTTTTGATTAGCAGCCCAATGCCTTAACCACTATCCCACCAGAGCTCCTTATATAAATATATATATATATATAAAGATTTATTTCAAGGAAATGGTTCCCGCAGTTGTAGAGGATGGCAAATCCCAAATCTATGGGTCAGGCATCAGGCTGAACTCATATGGTTGCAGGGGCTGATGAACCCAAAATCGGCACGTCAGATAGCAGGCTGCTGGCTTATATTCTAATAGCCAGAAGTCAGAGGATGATGAGTCAGATTAAGGATGAAGTGATTGTGAGCTTTGCTAGAACATCAATCTATACTGGATGCAGGCCACATTCACATGGAAACTGAATGACTCTCAACTAATTGGCACATCAGATCACGAAATGGAGGATAATTACATTATATTACTTTATGGAAAAGCAATCAGTCCAATGTCTGCCAAAGCACTGAGAATCATAGCCTAGCCAAGTTGACACCCATCATTAACCATCGCAATAACTCTGCAAAGTAGTGGAAAAGCCAGGAATAGAGAATAAGTAGATTGCTTTCCATCTGGTGTTCTTTTCACTATCTCACTATCTGTGTTAGATTGGGTTCTCTAGAGAAACACAAAAACCAGCAAAGTGTACATATAAATTTAGAGAGAGAGAGAGAAATTTATCTTAGGAAAATGGCTCACAAGCGTATAGAAGCCAGCAAGTCCAAGTCTCTGGAGGAAACGGGATGGCGGCAGCCTTAGCTTCCGTAGGCACAGGGGGCCGAGAAATTCAAGGCTGGCAGGCAGTACACTGGTGGTTGACTCCAACAAAAGACGAATCCAAGATCTCCAGGCCGAGCGGTGGGCTGCTCACTCACAGAAGTTTGTAGTCCGCACACCAGGGTTCCAATCCCTCAAAGAATGTG
>NW_006921783.1:2401441-2403137 GCF_000298275.1 Orycteropus afer afer | reverse complement strand
GAAAGCCTTTATACTAGAACATGTCATTTTTATCCCACGTAGGATGAAGGTAAATAATTATAACAAAAATTTTGGAGTCCCTAATTTGGGCACTTATAACTTCATGTAAGTTTGTTTATAACGTTCTTGATTTGATTTATAAAAACAAACAAACAAAAACCCAAAAAAACAAACATTTGAAAAATTCATGATGCTTTGTTACTTATAAATAGGCCTAGTTTAAAAGGGAAATTTTTCGAGACAAAGTTTGATTTCTAAAAATATTCAGACTGATTTAGGGTAAAATCTGTAGTGAAACATGACTATGTGTGACTAGATTAGACTATTAATTTTTATATATGTATGAAAATGAATGAAGGGGACTACAAAATACAACAAATACTTTTGTGAAATCTATTCTGCTCTAGGAAATGCTAATCTTTCTGTCTTATTAATTTTACATTGTGTTTGTTGAAGACTTAATGGAGGAAATTATTTTGTATGAATCACTCTGTCAAAACTCAAGAATAGTAAAACATATCTGCAATCATAAAATCAAATTTGAAAATCTGATGACAATGAATTAGAAAGAAAAATAACCGAATTTTGAAAAAATTAAACCCCTTACCCAGTGTAGAAATCAGTATTTACATTATAGTTTAATATATAAGCATGATTTTTGCAGCTTAACAGTTAAGTACCATTACCTAATATCAGGAACACACCTTTATTTTTGGAAGGAGTCTGTTAAAAGTTCTTTGTATCTGTTCCATGAGTTTTTCTAAGATTAGCTGTTTTTATATTATCACCAATGTTACTAACTTTACTTTCTTCAATATGTATGATTCTATTCAACTTTGTGTTTGCAATCCTCAGCTCTCATTTGTGCTGACTGAATCCACTCCTTTCATAGTTCTATTTTCAAAAAGGTCTTCAACTAACTGTAATTTGAATTATTAGCCAATCTACTGCCTCTATCTGTTCCAACTAGTTCATTTATCTCTTCATCTACATCTTCAGGATCATAAAGTTCAGGTGTAAAATAGATAGATTCATCTTCTGCTTCTGTTTCAAAATCTCGATTTGAAGTGGAAAGTTTAGCTTCTTTACTTACTACAGACATTTTGATGTCCGGATCTAAGGTTTCTTCACAGCAGAGCAGGTGTGTGGAATGATTTATTTTGGCAAAAGCAGCACCAATCTTTATTGGTGAAATAATGGTTTCTGTTTGAGGGCATGGCCCAAGTGATGTGTTTACAGTCAGAGATGAAGAGTTACATTTATCAGTGAATGGTAAAAGAGTTTTATTTTCCATCTTTTCTATTTTGATAGTAGAAGTAATGGAGGTACCATCCTCTGACTTTCTGACCTCTGGTGTTGCAGTCAGCATTTTACCAGGCAGATACTGTCCAAAAGAAGGAACGCTTGACCAACTGACTCTCATTGCTTGTTTGTTGAACGTTGGGCTTGTGGATCTGGAAATCACATTTTTTTCTCCTTTTATTGCATGGACAGACTCTTCCGAAAATATTTGATCACCTATGAACACAAAAATTCAAAAGCTTTTAATCCTATCCCTAGCTAACAAAGTAACTGTTGTACTAAAATGATTATTGTTGTTGTTATGTGCCGTCGAGTCAAACCTGACTCATAGCGACCCCTCCTTGGGTTTCCGAGACAGTATCACTACGGAAGTAGGATTGCCCAACCTTCCTTC
>NW_006921783.1:2393008-2395800 GCF_000298275.1 Orycteropus afer afer | reverse complement strand
AAAAAAAAAAAAAGAGAAAAAAGAAAAAAAAATAAATGCCTCTTTTTCTTGTGAGAAAACTAGAAATAGTCAATAACATAAAGTTCCATCCTAATTTTCCAAATTTGACTCCTTTTGCAAAAAGTAAATTTAAAATTACAGTCTCAGAATGTTCTAGTGTTTTTTCCCCTTCAAATTCCAAATATATCTTAAACTGTTCTGAGAGGTAAAAAAATAGCATTATTTTATGGGAAAATCATATCATATCCTGAACTCTTATATGCATTTTTAATACAGAAATATTTAATATGTGAGAGACATAATTTGACTTCTGACACATGAAAACTGCATAAAAATGAACTATATTAAGAGTGAAATGTATTTTGTAGTTTGGCTCACTTCAGGATGAAATTCAGATACTTAGTTTTTTTTATAAAATAAGTATTTCCTTCTGATAGCATGAAAATTATCATCATATTTTAGTGTGTGTGGTAGTTCAATTTGTGTGTCAACTTGGCTGGGCATGGTTGAGTGGCTGGGGAACTGGATGTAGTATTACCCATGATGACAGTGGTAATCAACTCCATGGTGGAATCTACTGTGAGCAGCTGAGTAGCTGCCTTAGGGAATGTGGTCTACTTCCTATATATAACGAGAAGCCTTGGGGATAGTCTCCAGCTTATGGCATGCTTGGACCCTGCATGTAGCCATGTCATTGTTCAGCAGCCTGCCATGCTCTGTCAACCTTGGGACTTACAATGGACTTAAATTAATGGCCTGTCGTGTGGTTTGGTAACATTGGGACTGTGCCTTTTTACTTGTTGACCTTGGGATTCTCAGCCTCAGCAGCCAGCGGCTGTCTGAGTGAAGAAACACCACTAGCTCCAGTGGGCCAGGAGCAGGAGGCAGAGCTGGACCACTAGGTTGAGGGGCTTTCACCCAGCCCCTAGAGCCTATCACTTTGAACTTGGATGTAAAGCCTCCAAATTTAAGAGAATAAACTCTTGTTTGTTAAGCCATCCCATTTGTGGTATATTCTTGTCAGAGCGGCACTTGTTAACCAGAAAAGAATTTGGTACTGGGAGTGGTTCTAGAGAGACAAAATCATAAGGATGGGCTTCCTAAAATGGTTCTTCAATTTGATTATGGTAAAGGCACTAAAGACCTTGCCTCTGTTAGTAAAGAGGGCCCTGCTAATCCGTGATGTGAGGTGGCAACATTCATATGCAAAACAGTACTACCAATAGATCGAGTACTTGTGAGAAGTGAGGCTCTGAGTGATCACATATTTGATATTTCTCTGCAATTTTGTCAGCATGAGGAGTAGAAGGAAGCTGGCTGATTGGTCCTACTTACACTAGACAAAGTGGTGAAAGAGCAAGATGAGCTTAGGACTGCTGAGTCACAGCTTAAGCATGCATAAAAGACCTCAATTATTTCCAGTTGTGCTCTGAAACAAAGCCTTATTTCTTCTAGTAACAGCTGATACTGCCGAAAACCAAACCCAGAGTCTTATTGAAAGAGTGGCTGAATTACAATGCCAATTAAATTACCAATCCAGAATGGTGTCTGAAATTAAAGTGAGGGCATTGATTGGGAAAAAATGAGATCCTGAAACCTGGAATGGGGACATATGGGCAGACAGCCAGGAAGATCAGGATATGGAGCCTGTAAATTCTGTTGAATCCCTCCCATCTGAAGGGATTATTGTAAAACCATTATCCCCTCCACCTCAATTTGAAGGGATTAGCCCAGCTGTTCCTGCTGGGTCATTCCCTGAGGCAGAGGCCATGGAAGACATTCCTGAATGTTCTCAGGAACTACCCCAAGGACCGATTGTTGCTGCTAGACCTATAATTAAAGTTAAGTCCAAGCAAGCCCTAAAAGGTGAAATACAAAGTGTGACTGAGGAGGTGGTATGCTACACCCAAAAAGACCTACTTGATCTTGCTAACATGTAGAAACAGAAATCTGGAGAATATATATGGGAATGGCTACTGAGGGTGTGGGATAATAGGGCAAAGAATGTAAGATTGGATCAGTCTGAGTTTATTGATTTAGGCTCACTAAGTACAGATTCTTCATTCAATGTTTCAGCTTGAGTGGTGAGGAAAGGATCTAATAGTTTATTTGGTTGGCTTACTGAGGCATGGATTATGCGGTGGCCTACCTTAAGTCAAGTTGAAGTACCAGACCTGCCTTGGCATAATGTAGAAGAAGGTATCCAGAGGCTTAGGGAAATTGGCCTGTTAAAATGGATTTATCAGCTTAGACCCCTAGAGCGAGAAATGGAGAGTCCAGAAGACATGCCTTTCACCAGGACAGTGGGAAATAAATTTGTGCAGGGAGCTCCAGCATCTTTGAAGACTGCTGTGATTGCTATTTTATGTAAACCTGATTTGACAGTGGGAACTGCCCTAATTAAACTAAGACACTTAACTACATAGGGGCTGACTGGACCCAGTGGTAATACGGGACAAGTGGCAGCAGTTAATTGACAAAGGCAAGGTGGGAGTGGTTACCATAATGGACAGCAGAGTCAGAACAGTAATCAGAATAGTCTGACTCATGTGGAATTATGGTATTGGCTACTTAGTCATGGTATTCCTAGTACTGAAATACATTACAAACCTACTAAATATGTACTTGATTGTATAGACAGAAGAATTCTAGGTTACAAGAACAGCAGCCTAGATTGAATCACCAGAATACAGAGTCACAGCCTCTCAATCAATTACCAGACTTGAGTCAGTTTAGAGACCCACAACCCCTGGAATGAAGGGGAGGCCGGGTCCCTTTGAGGAAGGACCCCG
>NW_006921783.1:2389694-2392908 GCF_000298275.1 Orycteropus afer afer | reverse complement strand
GGGTTTGAACCGCCAGCCGTCTGGTTAGCAGGCAATTGTCTTAGCCACTATGCTACCAGAGCTCCCAAATGATTATTAGAAACACTAAAATAACTTTATAGTATACAGAGTCCATAATCAGCAGTAACAAGATTTCTATTTAAGTACAGAATGTCAACTCTAAAAGGTCTTAGGATTCCAATATTTCTTAACCCAATATATAACTCTGTCTAGTTAACTATCAAATTCCACACAGAGACCTAAGGCTTGAATGAGAAAATAAGGGATAAATAGGGAGAGGGAGAAGGCAAAAGAAAGGAGAGAATAGGCTGCAAAAATCTGCCTTGAAAATCCACTAACAGTGATTGAAAGAAATCGACCTCAGTTAATAACCTTATTTAATAAGGAAACTGAAAACCAGAAAAGTTATTTGCTCAAAATTAAAAGACTGTTAAGTAGTCAAACCAGGACTATAACCTAGGTTTCTTGACTATCAGTATAAAGGCTTTGAATTCACCATGACATTTATTTATTACAGAAATACTATAAGGAGGTCTGATGGCATAGTGCCTAAGGCATTTGACTTTTAACTAGAAGATTCATGGTTCATAGCCACCAGCCACTCCACAGAAGGAAGACGGGACAATCTAATTCTGTAAAGATTTACTGCCTCGGAAACCCAACAGGGGTCTCTATGAGTCGGAATCAACTTCATGGCAGTGAGTTTGGTTTTGGTTTAGATCATGATATATGAATTAAACAATTAAAATTATATTCAGAGATGCAGACCAGTGCTTGATAATCTTTTTTGTAAAGGGCCAGACAGTAAATATTTTAGACTTTGTGACAGACTGAATTTGTTCTATAGCCCACAGTTTGCAATCAATGATACAGACCATTATATTTTAATAGATTATGAAATATTATTTTTTGTTATCATTTAGTAAGTCTCTCACCCCCTTAAATTAAGAAATTCAGAATTCATGTAAGAGAAGTATATATAAATTAAGCCAATTTTTAATATAGCCTTTAGAAAACATCTATCATATATAAAGTACTTTACAATGCTTCATCTCTCTTATCTTATTTGATCTTCACAACCTGGAGGGATAGCCATGCAGGCATAACTTTTCCTTTAAAGACTCAAAAAGGATAAGTGACTTGCTTATGGTCAAAAAGCTAGTTAGGGGCAAAGCTATTTAGTGGCAAATCAGATAATATGCTCAGGTCTCCTGGCAAAAGTTAGTTCCCATTCCAACACAAAATACTCTTCCATTATTTTATAATAACATCTTATATTACAAAACAACATATTTAAGAGAATTAAAGTATACCAAAATAAGTATTGTTGCAGAAAAACTAAGGAAAAACTTTTATATCAAATATAAAAGGGCAGAACTTTTCATACTTTTCTCCTTTCTGGAGATGATGACACTTGGTAGAGGTGGATTTTTAATGATCATTTTAGGACTCGTGAGCTCCTGGACATACATTTCTGCATCATTTTCCTTAGGACTTTCTGGTGACAGATGACTTTCTACTTCCAACAAAGAAGCTGAGGTATTGTTGTTCAGATAGGCCTCTTCAGGAATACCCTCATTGTCCTGTATAGACTTTCTATGCTCTATGGATACATCAATGACCTGAAGATGCTTTTTGGAAAATTCACTCAAGGACTTCAGTGCACTTTCAAATGTTGAATGGTGCTGAATCTGCTGACGTACCCACTTAGAAAGTCCTTAAAAAAAAAAAACAAAAAACCGAGAAGGATAATTTGGTTAGTTAGTTATTAAGACATTAGATGTCCCCGCTAAGATGGACAAATAGGCAGATAAGCGACAAAGACCCTCTTCAACAAAGAAAAGAAAAACCAATTGACAAAGATACAGAAGATAATCCTGGAGCCCTGAGCTTTGAAAGGAACTATACAGAAGTGGATTAGGCACCAAATAATGGAAAAACCTGAAAAAAGAGAAAACAGTCTTGGCCAGAGCTGCGGACTGTCAGCTACTCTGATGGAACCAACAGCCTGAGTATTTCCAAGTGATGTTGGGACCTGAGAATTGACCTAGGGATCAGTCCTAGTCACCAAGGGCTACATGGACAACTGAGCTGGTGGCCAATGACTAGGAAGGGAAACAGCAAGGAGTGAGATAACCTGAGCTGTTGACCTTCCACTGTCCAGAGGGCGCAGATATTTTGATTGTTCACACATGGAAGCCATTCTGGATATTTAAAGTGACTGAGGGAACAGCCATTTTTAATGTTTACAAACGGTGGCCATTTTGGGTATTTAAAGTGACCGAGGGCGCACCCATTTTGAATCTTTACAAGTGGCGAACATTTTGGATTTTAAAATGATAGCATTCTCATTTGGATTCCAGGGACTTAAGAATAGGCTCTGTTTGCCAAGGTCAGCAGGGACACACGAGAGACTGACAACAGGAAAGGAGACAGGTGGTGAGTATATAAGTGCTGTCAACTAGTGAATAGAGGAGCACAGTACCCTGATTACATAGATAATATATAAACAAAACAAGTAAAACGAAAATCATGGGCAAGTCACTCCAACATACAATCACCAATTAAATATAAAAACAAAAATGTCAAAATGCTTTGGAGACAACAGAGTATCACAGTCCACACAAAGAAGAAAGATAAAGGAGGAAAAACAAGGGACCAGAACACAGACCCAAAACATATGCCTGAGGAATATGCAGCCCTGAAACTCCTGGTAAGGAATTCAAAAGAATTATATTTAGGTATCTTCAACGAATTGAGAGACAGATCAAGGAAAACACAGAGAAAACCCCAGAACAGTTTTGAAAGACAATACAACAAAATGTCAAAATAAATAAAAAAATAGAAATAATACAAAATCTACACAGAGAAATCCAGAAGATTAATATTAAATTTTCAGAAATAGATAAGACACAGAATGAGCAAAGGGGCAGAATTGAATCAATGGAAGACAAAATTATGGAGATTGTAGGCAAATACCTGAACACTACTTTGGAAAGGGATAAATCAGAAAAATGATCAAAACAAAATGAAGAAAGCCTAAGGTTCATGTGGGATACCATCAAAAGGAATAACCTATGTGTAACTGGAATTCCAGAACAGGAAGAGAATAGTAAAACCACAGAGAATATTGTCAAAGATTTGTTGGAAGAGAATTTTCCTGGTATGATGAAAGATAAGAATATATCCATTCAGGAAGTCCAACGAACCCCAA
>NW_006921783.1:2387860-2388926 GCF_000298275.1 Orycteropus afer afer | reverse complement strand
ATAATTACATATCTGGCAAGAGACTCATCTCTAAGATTCATAGTGGAAGAATGGATGACCAAACTATGGTACACACACATAATGGAATGTTATGCAGCACTAAAGAATAATGTAGAGTCTGCAAGACATCGCATAATATGGATGAACTTGGAGAACATTATGCTGAGTGAAATAAGTCAATCACAGAAGGACAAATACAGTATTAGTTTGTTGTTGTGGAGGGTCAAAGGAAGGTTTATATATGGAAGGAAAATTTTTGTTTTGGTTGTCAGGGATGGGAGGCAAGGGGAGGGAACACTGCAAAAAAAATGCATCGACCCATTATCACTTTAGTTTTGTGTATTTCACTGTACAAAAATTGTATTTCAATAAAATGCATTTTTTTAAAATAAGAAATGTTACATATTAAGAGAAAACTTAGATAAGTCTTCCAATAAAGTAATCTGCTTTGAATTTACAGAATAGAGAACAGTTCTCAATATTTCTCTGCCTTTTTTTTACATTCATATGTACAATATGCTCATATATCAATAATATTTATCTTTATGTACAGTGATTGCCAGATAGACGGAGGGAAGGAGCAGTGGGAATAAAGGAGAGAGAAGCACATTATTTTATACTTGAGAATAACTGGGGAATATGGCAAAGCTAGGGAGCTCTGGCAGCATAGTGCCTAAGGCACTTGACTGCTAACCAGAAAGTTGGCAGTACAAATCCACCAGTCACTCCTCGGAAGGAAGGTTGAACAATCTACTTCGGTAGTGATACTGCCTTGGCAACCCAAGGAGGGGTCGCTAGGAGTCGGGTCCAACTTGATAGCACATAACAAAAACAACAACATGGCAAATCTAATTTCATCATCATTTCCCATAATAAATGCCTCTTTTGAAGCCAGATGACTGGGACCTTCTAAAAATTAAATTTTTATGTGCTTCCAAAGACTTCTCCAAAAGAGTCAAAAGAGAATCTACAGATTGGGAAAAAATATTTGGTAATAACATATCTGACAAGGGACTTATCTCTAGAATTTATAGAACACTCCAACACCTCAATAACAAAAAGACAA
>NW_006921783.1:2374757-2383390 GCF_000298275.1 Orycteropus afer afer | reverse complement strand
TCCCAGCCTTCCCCAAAGGGATCCGAGGCCTTTTACAAGAGGGACTGTTCATTGGGGAAAAGGAAATAATCAGAGTTTTTGGGGATTACTGGACACTGGCTCTGAACTGACACTAATTCCAGGAGACCCAAAGCATCACTGTGGCCCACCAGTCAGAGTGGGGGCATATGGAGGTCAAATTATTGATGGAGTCTTAGCTAAGGTGCATCTCACAGTGGGTCCAGTGGGTCCATGAACCCATCCTATACTGATTTCCCCAGTTCCAGAATTGCAATAGAGATTGTTCTCGTTACCTAGTGCCACTCTGACAAGAATATACCACAAATGGGATGGCCTTAACAAACAGGAGTTTATTCTTTCACAATTTGGAGGCTTTAAGTCCAATTCCAAAGTACCAGGCTCTAGGGGCTGGGTGAAAGCCCCTCACTCTTGGGTCCAGTTCTGCCTCCTGTTCCTGGCCCACTGGAGCGAGAGGCATTTCTTCACTCAGACAGCTGCTGGCTGCTAGGGCTGAGAAACCCAAGGCTGACAAGTAAAAAGGCACAGTTCTAATGTTACCAAACCACATGGCCAGTTATTAATTCAAGTCCATTGTAAGTCCCAGGATCGGCAGAGCATGGCAGGTTGCTGAACAACGACTCAGCTACATGAAGGATCCAAGTGTGCCATAAGCTAGAAACCATTCCCAAGGCTTCTCCTTATATACAGGAAGCAGACCACATCCCAAAGGCAGCTATTCAGCTGTCTGTGGTACATTCCAGCATGGAGCTGACTGCCAGTCTCACCATGGCGAATAACTACCACCAGCTTCCCAGCCATTCAAACAGGCTCAGGCAAGGTGACACACAACATAACCAACACAGAGATATACTGAGCAATTGGCAGAATTTCCACATTGGGTCCCTGACATGTGCAGTAAGGGTTATCATGGTAGGAAAAGCCAAGTGGAGGCCATTAGAACTGCCTCTACCTACAAAAATCTTAAACCAAAAGCAATACCTCATCCCTGGAGGGGTTGTAGAGATTACTGCCACCATCAAGGACTTGAAGAATGCAGGGGTGGTGATTCCCACCACATCCCCATTTAATTCGCCTGTTTGGCCTGTGCAAAAAATAGATGGATCTTGGAGAATGACAGTAGATTATTGTAAACTTAATCAGGTGGTGACTCCAATTGCAGCTACTGTTCCTGATATGGTTTCATTGCTTCAGCAAATTAGTACATCTCCTGGTACCTGCTATGCAGCTATTGATCTGGCCAATGCCTTTTTCTCCATACCAATTTCAAAGGACCACCAGAAGCAGTTTGCCTACAGCTGGCAAGGCCAACAGTATACTTTCATGGTGCTTCCTCAAGGGTATATCAACTCCCCAGCACTATGTCATAATTTAGTCCGTAGGGATCTTGATCACCTTTCCCTTCCACAAGACATCACAATGGTCCATTATATTATATTGATGGCACTATGCTGATTGGACCTAGTAAGGAAGAAGTATTGATGACTCTAGACTTATTGGTGAGACATAATGTATGCTAGAGGGTGGGAAATTAACCCAACAAAAATTCAGACACCTTCCACCTCAGTGAAATTTCTAGGGGTCCAGTGGTATGGGGCATGTTGAAATATTCCTACTAAAATCAAGGATAAGTTATTGTACCTGGCTTCCCCCACAACTAAAAAGGAGGCACAACATCTGGTGGGGGGTCTTTGCATTTCGGAGGCAAAGTATCACTCATTTGGGTGTGTTGCTGTGGCCTATTTATCAAGTGACTCGGAAAGCTGCTAGTTTTGAGTGGGGCCCAGAACAACAGAAGGCTCTGCAACAGGTTCAGGCATTAATTGGTGGAAGAGACTGGCATGAGATGGAGTAGCAGGTTGGCTGGCCCACAGAGCAAGAAAGCTGGGTGCTTTTTTGGGGGGCAGGAAGATTTCTGGCAGAGTGGGCTGTTCTTGGGCATTAATTGGCAGAAGCGGAGAGACCAAGGAAATGGAAAGCACAGCTGCCTCAGCCTTAAGGGTAGGACCATGGCCTTTGGAAGTGGAATCACCACAGCCCCCTAGGTTTCAAAGAGCCAGACTGTTACCAACTTGGTTCTGGAGTGTGGGGGCGGGGCTGCCATACCCAAGAGGGAGAGGAATGGGGCCCGCTGGACCAAGAGGGTGAGGTCACCACTTAGAGGAACTAATCGACTGGAGCCACCCAGTGAGACAGATCTGTACAGATGCCATCCAATGAAGATCTGTACAAATGCCAAGTTTACAAGGGGTGGAACTGTGGTACTTCAGTTTGTGTGTCAACTTGGCTGGGCATGGTTGAGTAGCTAGGGAGCTGGATGTAGTATTACCCATGATGACACTGGTAATCAACTCCATGGTGGAATCTACTATGAGCAGCTGAGTAGCTGCCTTAGGGAATGTGGTCTACTTCCTATATATAAGGAGAAGCCTTGGGGATAGTCTCCAGCTTATGGCAAACTTGGACCCCGCATATAGCCATGTCGTTGTTCAGTAGCACGCCATGTTCTACCAATGTTGGGACTTACAATGGACTTAAATTAATGGCCTGCCATGTGGTTTGGTAACATCAGGACTGTGCCTTTTTAATTGTTAACCTTGGGATTCTCAGCCTCAGCAGCCTATTTGTGGTATATTCTTGTCAGAGCAGCACTAGGTATCCAGAACAGTGTGGTTTTAAAAATCACTACACTATTCTATAGGGAAGAACATTTGAGATTTCTCACGCTGAAAGAACTGAAGGAAAAATGCAAGCCTTGAGTTTCAATACTGAAGGATTCTATGAGCAAAATGGCTAGGGGAGACAAACTTGTTTGTCAATTTGTCATACTGTGGTGGCTTGAGTGTTGCTGTGAGGCTGGAGGCTATGCCACTGGTGTTTTGAATGCCAGCAGCATTACCATTGTGGACAGGTTTTAGTGGAGCTTCCAGACTAAGACAGACTCAGAAGAAGGAAGAAGCTATCCACTTTTCAAAGAATTGGCCAGTGAAAACCTTACGAATAGCAGTGAAATAATGTCTGATATATTACTGGAAAACTTTATGAATAGCCCTGAAACACTGTCTGATACAGTGCTGGAAGATGAGCACCTCAGGTTGGAAGGCACTCAAAATACAACTGGAGAAGAGCTGCCTCCTCAGAGTAGAGCCAACCTTAATGATGTGGATAGAGTATAGCTTTCCAGACTTTGTGCTGATATGGCATGTATCAAGATGAGAAGAAACAGCTGCAAACATCCATTAATAATTGGAATATGGAATGTACAAAGTATGATTCCAGGAAAACTATTAGTTGTCAAAATGAAATGGAATGCATGAACATCGATATCCTAGGCAGGAGTCTGCTGAAATGGACTGGTTTTGGCTGTTTTAATCAGATGATTATGTTAGACTGGGTTCTTTAGAGAAAAAAAAATAGTAAAGCTTATATATATAGAGAAAGAGAAATTAATCTTAGGAAAATGGCTCACACACTTATAGAAGCTGGCAAGTCCAAAGTTCTTGGATCAAACGTCAAGCTGGAGGCTTTTCCTGACTCACGCAGCTGCAGGGGCTGAGGAGCTTAAGGTTGGCAGGCAGTATACAGGCTGTTGACTCCAACAAATGACGAATCCAAGATCTCCAGGCCGAATGGTGGACTGTTCGCTCACGGACAGTTGTAGGCACCACAACAGAATCCCAATCCACAGAAGAATGTCTCTTTTTCCAGGATGTCCATAAATATGCTAGAAGCAGGCCACACCCCTACGGAAACTCCCTTCAACAGACTGGCTGCTCAAAACATACATCTGATCTCATCATGGGAATAATCACATCACAACTGCTTAAACCACACAGAATTGTGGTCCAACCAAGTTGACACACAGTTCCAACTATCACAACGATCATATGATCCACTATGCCAGGAATGACAAATTGAAGAAGAACAGGGTGGCCTTCATACCAAAAAGACTGTATTAAGATCTATCTTGAAGTACAATGCTGTCAGTGATAGGATAATATCTATACACCTATGAGGAAGACCAGTTAATACTACTATTACTCAAATTTATGCACCAACCACCAAAGCCAAAGATGAGGAACTTGAAGATTTTTACCAACTTCTGCAGTCTGAAATTGACTGAACATGTAATCAAGATATGTTAATTATTTGATTGGAATGCAAAAGGTGGAAACAAAGAAGAATCACCGGTAGTTGGAAAATATGGCCTTGGTGGAAGAAATGACACTGGACATCATATGATAAAATTTTGCAAGACCAACAACTTACTCATTGCAAATACCTTGTTTTCTACAACACAAATGGTGGCTATACACGTGGACTTTGCCAGATAGATTACATAGGAATCAGACTGACTACATCTGCAGCAAGAGGCAATGGAGAAGCTCAATATTTCACCCAAAACAAGGCCAGGAGCTGGCTGTGGAAGAGACCATCAACTGCTCTCATAGGCAAGTTCAAATTGAACCTGAAGACAATTAAAACAAGTCCATGAGAGTCAAAATATGACTATGATTATATCCCTCATGAATTCTGAGACCATCTAAAGAATAGATTTGATGCATTGAACACCAATGACCGAAAACCAAAAGAAGACCAAAATGGATGACAGAAAAGACAATGAAACTTGCCCTTGAACAGAGAGTAGCTAAAGCCAATGGAAGAATAAACAGAATAAAAGGGCTGAACAAAAGATTTCAAAGAGCAGCTCAAGAAGACAAAGTCAGCACTTGACTGCTAACCAGAAGGCTGGCGGTTCAAACCCACCAGCCACTCCTCGGAAGGAAGGTTGGGCAATCCTACTTCCGTAGTGATACTGCCTTGGAAACCCAAGGAGGGGTCGCTATGAGTCGGGGCCGACTCGATGGCACATAACAACAACAACAACATACAAAAAAACAAACAAACAAACAAACACTGGTAGATGATCATCCATTTCAGGAGGTGGCATATGAACAAGAACCAACTGTATTGTAGGAAGAAGTTGAAGCTGCATTGAAAGAATTAGCAAAAAACAAGGCTCCAGGAATTGACGAGATACCCACTGAGATGTTTCAACAAACAGATGCCCCCATGGAGGCACTCACTCTCAGGCTATCCCAAGAGATTTGAAAGACAGCTACCTGGCCAACTGACTGTAAAAGATCCATATTTGTACCCATTCCAAAGAAAGGTTATTCCACAGAAAGTGAAAATTATCAAACAATATCATTGATATCACACCAAGTAAAATCTTACTGAAGACAATTAAAAAATGATTGCAGCAGTATACTGAAAAAGAACTTCCAGAAATGCAAGCTGGATTCAGAAGGGGATGTGTAGCTAATGTCAGATGGATCTTGGCTCAATTCAAAGAATACCAGAAATATGTTTACTTGTGGTTCTTGATTATGCAAAGGCATCGTTTGTGTGGATCATAACAAATTGTGCATAACACTGAGAAGAACAGGAATTCCAGAACACTTGATTGTACTCATGAGGAACCTGTACATAGATCAGGAGGCTGTCGTTCAAACAGAACAAGGAGATACTGCATGGTTTAAAATCAGGAAGGGAGTGTGTCAGGGTTGTATCCTTTCACCATACTTATTCAATCTGCACACTGAACAAATAATCAGAGAAGCTGGACTATATGAAGAAGAATGTGGCATCAGGATTGGAGGAAGTCTCATTAACAACCTGAGATGTGCAGATGACACAACTTTGCTTGCTGAAAGTGAGGATGACTTGAGGCACTTACTGATGAAGATTAAGGCCTACAGTCTGCAGTATGGATCATACCTCAACATAAAGAAAACAAAAATCCTCACAACTGGACCAATAAGCAGCATCACAATAGATGGAGAAAAGATGGAAGTTGTCAAAGACTTCATATTACCTAGTTCTACAATGAACGCCAATGGAAGCAGCAGTCAAGACATCAAAAGACATCTTGCATTGGGCAAATCTGTTGCAAATGATCTCTTTCAAGTGCTGAAGAGCAAAGATATCTCCTTGAAGACTAAGATGCACCTAACCCAAGCCATGGTATTTTAAATCGCCTTTATGCATATGAGAGCTGGACAATGAATAAAGAAGACCAAAGAAGAGTTGATGCTTTTGAGCTGTGGTGCTGGCAAAGAATGCTGAAAGTACTGTAGACTGCTAAAAGAACTAACAAACCCTAGAAGTCCTGGAAGAAGTACAGCCAGAATGCTCCTTGGAAGCAAGAATGGCCAGAGTTCATCTTACCTACTTTGGTCATGTTGTCTGAAGGGACCATTCTGTGGAGAAGGTATGCTTGGTAAAGTGGAGGATCAATGAAAGAGGGGAAGGCCTTCAAAAAGATAGACTGACGAGGTGGCTGCAGTGATGGGCTCAGATATAGTAGGAATTGTGAGGCTGGCACAGGACCGGGTAGTGTTTCGTTCTGTTGTACACAAGGTCACTGTGAGTCAGGGAGGATTCAACGGCACATAACAACAACAACAACGGGGAAAATATTGAACAATACAAGAAGCATAAAAAGAAGATGGAAGGATTACACATAGTCACCATACCTAAAAGAATTGGCCACCATTCAGCCATTTCAAGAGGTAGCATATGATCAAGAACCAATGGTACTGAAGGAAGAATGTCCAAACTGCATTAGAGACACTGGTGAAAAACAAGGCTCCAGGAATTGAAAGAATACACAGTCAAGTGTTTCAACAAACAGATGTAGCACTGGAGGCATCCATTTGTTTATAACAAGAAATTTGGAAGACAGCTACTTGGCCGACCAATTGGACAGATGCATATTCATGCCTAATCTAAAGAAAGGTGACTCAAGAGAATGCAGAAATTATCAAACAATATCACTAAAATCACATACAACTAAAATTTTGCTGAAGGTAATTTGAAAACAGTTGTTGCAGTATATTGACAGGGAACTGCCAGAAATTCAAGCTGGATTCAAAACAGGGAGTGAAACGAAGGATACCATTATTGATGTCAGATGAGCCTTGGCTGAAAGCAAAGAATACCAGAAAGATGTTTACCTGTGTTTTACTGGCTGTGAAAAGACATTCACTGTATGGATTATAACAAATTATGAATAACATTGAAAAGAATGGGAATTCGAGAACACTTCATTGTGCTCATGAACCTGTACAGAGACCAAGAGAAATCATTCAGAAAGAACAAGGGGATAATACATGGTTTAAAATCAGGAAAGGTGTTTGACAGGGTTGCATCCTTTCACCATACTTATTCAATCTGTATGCTTAGCAAATAATCCGAGAAGCTGAACAATATGAAGAATGAGGCAAAAGGACTGGAGGAAGAATCATTAACAACCTGCGATATGCAGATGACACAACCTTGCTTGCTGAAAGTGAAGAGGACTTGAAGCACTTACTGATGAAGATTAAAGACTAGAACCTTCAGGATACATTATACCTCAACATAAAGAAAACAAAAACCTCACAACTGGACCAATAAGCAACATCATGCTAAATGTAGAAAAGACTGAAGTTGTCAAGGATTTCATTTTACTTGGATCCACAATCAATGCCCATGGAAGCAGCAGTCAAGAAATAAACTGAAGACAAATATAGAGTAATCCTTCACAGACACCAGACACTGTGGGAGAGAGATCCAATGGTTCTACCAACTCAGGACCATAGTACTGGGAGAAACCACACTCAATTGGCACAACAAAATACATAAAAGTCTTGTTCTTCATCCTACATTGGTGAGTAGTGACTGGGGTTTTAAAAGCTTTCAAGCAGCCATCTAAGATGCAGTTAATGGCCTCCTATCATCGGAAGCGAAGAAGATTGCAAACAGACAAACAAAAAACCAAGGGCATTTGGAAGCAATCAGCCCTGAGACACGATGGCCCTAGAGACCAGAAGAACTAGATGGTGCTGGGCTACCAATACCAACCACTCCGGAAAGGATCAAATCTGGAGATCCTGGATAAGAGTGGGAGGAAAAACATGGAACAAAATCCAAAAACTCAATAGTGACCAGAATTCTGGTTGCATGGAGTCTGGTGGGATCCTCAATACTATGGCCCTGAGATACATTCCAAGCCTGGAATAAAACTCATTCCCAGGGGCTGATTCTCAGCCCAATAGTAAAAAAGATGTACATGCAGATCACTCAACCCAGAGAGACAGACCCACATACTCTATGGAAATGCATCCCTTGGAGCAATCCACCACAGGGCACAAGAGGGGCAACACTCGCATGGAGGAAATGCAGAATACACAGAAGTGCATAACTATGAGAGGCACAGGAGGGGGGCATTACTGGGCAGGGAGGGGAGGAGAATGGGTTAGGGTTGGGGATGTTAAATGGGGAGTTAAACTAAATGTACACGTAATGTTCCTTGTAGGTGTATGGATATTATCCTATCACTGACAGCGTTGTACTTCAGGACAGATCTTGAAACATCCTTTGTGATGATGAATACCACGCCATTCCTTTTCAAACTGTCATTCCCGGCATAGTAGATCATATGGCTGTCTGATTCAAAATGGCCAAAACCAGTCCATATCAGCTCACTAGGATATCAATCTTTATGCGTTCCATTTCCTTTTTGACAACTTCCAATTTTCCTAGATTCATACTTCGTACATTCCATGTTC
>NW_006921783.1:2354317-2372318 GCF_000298275.1 Orycteropus afer afer | reverse complement strand
CTATCAAGCATAACCCAAAATGTACAAACAGCAGAAGAGAAACTAGATGAATGGGACCTTCTAAAAATCAAATTTTTATGTGCTTCCAAAGACTTCTCCAGAAGAGTCAAAAGAGAACCTACAGATGGGAAAAAATATTGGGCAATGACGTATCCGTCAAGGGACTTAGTTCTAAAATTTATAGAAAACTCGAACACCTTAACAACAAAAAGACAAATAATCCAATTACAAAATGGGCAGAAGACATGACTAGACACTTCACCAAGGAGGATATTCAGGCAGCCAACAAACACATATGGAAATGTTCAAGATCATTAGCCATTAGGGAGATGGAAATCAAAGTAACAATGAGATACTATCTTGTCCCAGCACTAGTAGCAAAGTTCAACAAGACAGAAAATAAAAATGCTGGCAAGGATAAGAGACTGGGACTCTCATACACTGTTGGTGGGACTGTAAAATGATACAACTACTATGGAAAGCAGTATGGGGATTCATCAAAAAGTTGGAATTAGAAATATCATTTGACCCAGCTATTCCATTACTAGTTATATATCCTAAAGAAGTGAGAGCCAGGACAAAATATATGCACATCTATGTTCATTGTAGCACTATTTACAATAGCAAAAAGATGGAAACAACCTAGGTGTCCATCAACTGAAGAATGGATAACCAAACTATGGTACATACACACAATGGAATACTATATAACCCTAAAGAATAATGTAGAATCTGCAAAACACCACATAATATGGATGAATTTGGAGGACATTATGCTGAGTGAAATAAGTCAATCACAGAAGGACAAATATTGTATTATTCCATTATTATAAAAAGTTAAGGAAAGGTTTCTATATGGAAGGAAATTTTCTTTGTTGGTTACCAGGGGTGGGAGCGGAGGAGAGGGAACACTGCTAGATAGCTAGAAACAAGTTATTGATTTGGGTGAAGAGAAAGGCAATATATCAAATGTGAGTGATCAACACGGTGGCACTGAGAAAGAAGAAGACACAGAGAGGTGCATGGGAGGTAAAGACAACAAAGATGAGCCCTTTTGCACATACAGTACAGCATTGTCAGTGACAGCAAACATTGATATATGGGTGGATAGATGGGTGGACAGGGTGAACGATTAGGTATTTCTATTCAGGGGGAGTGTGCCCATGACCATGTATAGGGTTAGCAGACAATGTTTCTATAAATGTATTTATATGTTCTGTAAGAATTTCCAGATAGAGCTGACAAGGGACAAAGTTGTAGTCACTCCTTGGCCACAGCCAGCTACCCAGAGGGAGCAGGTAGTAGGACCTGTGGCCTCAGGACCATGGTTGCACGGGACATCAAGCTCAACTGGCATAGCATACTACATACACAAAAACATTGTTCCACATCCTATTTTGGTGAGTAGCCACTGGGATCTTAAAAGCTTGCAAGTGGCCATCCAGATGCAACGATGGGTCTCTCCTTGTCCAGAGCAGAGGAGAATGAAGAAAACCAGACACATGGAAACAATTCATCCAAGCAACTGGTATACCAAGTGATCCTCAGCCTATATGCCTATGAGACCAGAAGAACTAGATGGTGCTCAGCTACCACTGTCATCCACTTGGAAGGGGATCTATGTAGGAGATCCTGGATAGTCTGGGAAAACAATGTGGAACAAAACTCAAAATCAGGGAAAAAAAGAGACAGGTTTGCTCGTCTAATAGAGCCTGGTGGAACCACTGAGACTATGGCCCCTAGCTGCCCTTCAGGTCTGGAATTAAACCCACTCCTGTGCTTTCCAGCCAAACAAAAGACAGGCATATGAGCTGAACATTTATATTAGGTAGATACTTTCCTTGGAGAGATCAATCATGGGAGAATAGAAGGGCTGTGTATGCACAGGGAGACAGCTCGGGGGGCAGGAGTGCATGGGAGGGAAGGACACAGGTAAGCAGTAACTGCAGGGAGGAAGTGGGAAGAGAGCTGTGTATTGTGGGAAATTGCAGTCATTATCATGAGACAAAGTGTATGTGAACTGCTGTATGGAAAATGAATTTGTTCTGTAAACTTTCACCCAAATCATAATTAAAAAAAAAGAAAAACAAACAGAAATCAGCTGAAGTATTGCACTGGGCAAATCTTCTGCAAAAGACTTCTTCAAAATGTTAAAGATTTCATTTTGAAGACACACGTGCACTTAACCCAAACCATGGTATTTTCACTAGCCTCATATGCATGTGAAAGCAGGACAGTGAATAAGAAGACTGAAGAAGAATTGATGCATTTGAATTGTGGAGTTGGTGAAGAATACTGAAAATACCACACACTACCAAAAGAATGAACAAATGTGTCTTGAAGAAGTACAGCTAGAATGTTCCTTAGAAGCAAGAGTGGCCAGACATCATCTCACATATTTATATTTTGGTCATGTTGTCAGAAAGGACCAGTTCCTGGAGAAGGATATCATGCTTGGTACAGCAGAGGGTCAGTGAAAAAGGGGAAGACCCTCAATGAGATGAACTGACATAGTGGCTGCAACAATGGGCTCAAGCAAAGCAAGGATTGTGAGGATGACACAGGACTTAGGCAGCATTTTGTTCTGTTGTAGACAGGGTTGCTATGAGTTGGAGCCAACTCGAAAGCACCTAATGACAAAAACAGCAGCATAGTATTGTAAGTTCATAGAAAGATTCATCAGGGCTTCAATCAATTTTAGCTACTAAACTGCCATTTCAAATATATTCCTTTAGTTTTTTTAAATAAACTTTTCCTTTCAATGTATATTTATGCAAATTAAATTTAAGTAAAAATTAGTTTTCTAAAGGAATTTGTGTGTTGCTGTGCTAGTAATAGCAAAATAAGTAAAGATCTCACACTTTATGTATCTTAGAAAAACAAGTAAAAGCACACAAATATCATACAAAATATTTATTTCAATAAACCTCTCAACAAATTTGAAGCATGAGGTAAAATTGTAAGTCTTAGACTTTTTAAATAAGAGAAACAATTTTAATTTTGTTTGTTTAGGGGAAAGAATTACACTAAATAAAAATTCTCTAAAGTTGAAAAACAAATTTAGTATTATACATACCTTTTCATTTCTATCTTTTTGTAATCAAAGAAAGTCTATTAAGTATAAAATGTCAGTGCTTGCTTTTGAAAACTTGAAAGTATCTGAGCTCCATATGCTGATGAAATATGAGCAAAAACTTGAGACCAGAAGAACTAGATGGTGCCCGGCCACCACTGCCACCTACTCAGAAAGGGATCAAAATTGGAGTTCCTTGATAGAATGGGAGAAAAATGTAGAATAAAACTAAAAATGATTAAAAAAACAAAAACAAAAAACAAGGCTTATTGGTTTGACAGAAACTGGTGAAACCCCCGAGACTATAAGCCCCTAGTCCTGTGGTCTGGAATTGAACTCACACCCATGTGTGAGTTCAGCCAAACAATAGGTCTACGAGATAAACAATTACCCTAGGGAGTTATACTCCTCAGAACAATCAATCATGAGAGATCAGAAAGGAAGCATTTGTGCAGGGAGAAAGCTCAGAAGGAAGGAATGCATAAGAAAGATGGACACAAGGAAAAGGTAACCACAGGGAGGAAGTAGGAAGAGAACCAAGTGAGGATTGTGATAAATGTCATGAAATAAAATGTGCATGAACTACTGAATGAAAAACAAATTTTCTCTGTAAACTTTCACCCAAATTACAACAAAAAGTTAAAAAAAGAAGGCATTAATGGTGTAACCACTGAGACTATGGCCCCTAGCTGCCCTTCAGGTCTGGAATTGAACCCACAACTGTGGTTTCCAGCCAAACAAAGTACAGGCATGTGAGTTAAACATTTACCTCAAGTAGACACACGCCCTGGAGAGAACAATCATGGGAGAAGGAAGGGCTGCTTATGCACAGGGAGATAGCTCAGGGTGCAGAAGAGTATGAAGGGATGGACACTGGGAGGAAGTAACTATGGGGAGGAAGTGGGAGGGGAGCTGCTGCATTGTAAATTTTGGTCAATGACATGAGACAAAGTATATGTGAACTGCTGTATGAAAAGTGAATTTACTCTGTAAATCTTCACCCAAATCCTAATAAAAAAAAAAAAAAAAGAAGGCATTAAATACCAAAGATTATTACTAATTCATACTATAATTTGAGCTAAGAATCTTACCAGATATGTAGCGACTAGGGTTACTTCTGAAGCGATCATCCACTAGAATAAGAGCTCCCCAATCATTTTTGTGCCGAATACACCTTCAAGAAAATAGGAGAAATTAATTAAATGTAACATTGGAATAAAAAAGCCAAATTTATAGTTGCCCAGACAGAAAACTTAGAAAATCAATTATCTGTCAGTTATACATTCCTATAATCAAAGTTTTTAGTATGAGGAGGATTACAGAAGCTAGTCAATACAATGTACCAAGGTAAATTTACAATAAATGTTCTACTTCTGCCAACTACTGAAAATATATACACATATATATGTATGGATATATGTGTATGTTAAATGACTATCATTTTGAAAGTAAAAAAAAAAAAAATTATGAAAAATATTTCCAAAGACCTTCTTTCTAAGCCACAGACTATTTCTTCATCTTAACTATTAGCTGTAGGCTTTATGTAGCTACCTTTTATTCCTAGTATACTGAAAGGTTTTTTTTTTATCACAAATAAACAGAATTTTGTCAAAATCTTTTTTTGCATTGATTGATATGAGCACATAGTTTTTCTTCTCTTTGCTTTCTTAGGATAAAACATGCCAGGTCATGATACGTTATTCTTTTTATAGATTGATGGATTCAATAAACTAATATTTTAGCAAATACTTCCATTTCAAAATGGTCATTATTAAAAAGTTTAAGTGTACAATTCAGTGGGTTTTATTTTATTTACAAGGATGTATAAACTATACTAATTCAAGAACATATTTATCACCCCTTAAAAAACCCCATATCTATTAGAAATCTCTTCCCATTAATTCCTCCTCACAACCACTAATCTACTGTCTGTCTCTATAGATTTAATTCTGACATTTCATATAAATAGAATCATACATGAAGACTATTGTGTCTGCCTTTTTTCACTTAGTATGTTTTTAAGGTTCACCTATATAGTATCAGTACTTCATCTTTTTATATGGCTGAATATTATTCCATTATGTGGATAACATTTTATTTATTCACAAGTTGATAGGCATTTGGGTTGTTTTCACTTAACTGCCAATTTCAAATAATGTTGCTGTGTATTTATGTAAAAGTTTTTGTGTGAACACATATTTTCACATATAGGGTATATACCTAGGGGGTACAATCCCTATACTAACTAGATGTTTACCTTTTTGAGGAACTGGCCCAAATATCCTCCAAAGCAGTTGCACAATTATAGTCCCATTAGCTATGTATGAGGGTTCCAATGTCTTCACACTCTCCATAACACTTGTTGTTATTGTCATTTTTATTATATCTAGCCTAGGCAGTGTGAAGAGACTCTGGGTAATGCAAACGGTTAACACATTTGGCTACTAACCAAAAGGTTAAAGGTCTGAATCTACCCAGAGGGACTTCAGAAGAAAAACTGGGTGATTTACTTCCAAAAAATCAGCCATTCAAACTCTTAATCCTTCTAGTGACAAATGAAAGATAGTCAGTCATCAATCAGAGCCAATTTAGTAGCAATTGGATTCTGGTGTATATGTACCTATTTTCTTTCTTCCCCCCTTTTTTTTTTTTTTTTAACTTTTATTGTGGTGAAAACATATACAACAAGACATTTGCCAACATAACAATTTCCCCATTTACAGCTCAGGGACAATGATGACATTTTTCATATTGTGACACCATTATTGCTATCCTTTTCCAAAATATTCCAGCACTATTAGCATAAACTCAATGCTCCACAAACAAATGCTTCCCCTTTGCCTTCCCCTCCTATCTTGGTAACCAACAAAGTAAGTTTCCTTCCACATATAAACCTTTCCTTGACTTTTTACAATAACAGACTAATACAATATTTGTCCTTCTGTGACTGACTTACTTCACTCACCATAATGTCCTCTGAGTTCATCCACGTTATGTGGGGTTTTGCAAATTCTACATTATTCTTTAGGGTTGAATAGTATGCCATTGTGTGTATGTACCACAGTTTGTTTATCCATTCCTCGGTTGATAAGCACTTAGGCTGTTTTCATCTCTTTACTATTGTGAATAGTGCTGCAATGAACATGAGTGTGCATATATCTATTCATGTCCCAGCTCTCACTTCTTCAGCACATATACCTAGTAATGGGATTACTGGATCAAATGGTATTTCTATTCCCTACTTTTTAAGGAATCACCATGCCGATTACCACAGTGTTTGTATCATTTTACAGTCCCACCAGCAGTGTTTGAGAGTCCCAATCTCTCTGTATCCTTCCTAGCATTTATTTTCTATCTTGTTCTTGTTGAATTTTGCTATTAATGCTGCGGTGAGAGGGTACTTCATGGTTGTTTTGATTTGCATCTCTCTAATGGCTAATGATTGCAAACATTTCTTCATGTGTTTGTTGGCTGCCTGAGTATATTCTTTGGTGAAGTGTCTGTTCATGTCTTCTGCCCATTTTTTAATTGGATTGTTTGTCTTTTTGTTGTTGAGGTGTTGCAGTTTTCTATAAATTTTAGAGGTAAGTCCTTTGTCTGATACATCACTGCTGAATATTTTTTCCCATTCTGTAGGTACTCTTTTTATTCTTTTGGAGAAATGTTTTGATGCACATAAGAATTTATTTTTTAGAAGAAATCATCTGGTTTGTCTCCTGCTGTTTGTGCAACTTGGATTAAGCTTGATAGTTTATTTATGCCATAAATTAGGGCCCCTAACTTTACCCCTATTTTTTTTTCATTGATGAACTTTATAGTTTTAGGTTTCATATTTAAGTCTTTGATCTATCTGGAAATAGTTTTTGTGTATGGTGTGAAGTATGGATCTTGTCTCATTTTTCTATAAATGGACATCCAGTTCTGGTGGCATAGTGCCTAAGTCATTTGACTGCTAACCAGAAGGCTGGCGGTTCAAATCCACCAGCCATTTCCTCGGAAGGAAGATTGGGCAATCTACTTCTGTAGTGATATCACCTCAGAAACCCAAGGAGGGGTCGCTATGCGTCGGATCCAACTCGACAGCAGTGAGTTTTTAGTTAGTTTGTGAAAGAGACTATCTCTTCCCCCATAGAATGTATTTCCTCACTGAATGGTTTCTGATTGCTTTGGTGCAGAGGGTCTGTGTAGATCATCTGCCTATTCTGCCATCTTGCCGGAACTCTATTCTTGTTATTTTCCTTTCTTCTGATAATAGCCATTCTAGTGGGTATGAAGTACCATTGTGGTTTTGATTTGCATTTTCCTGATGACTAACTACACTGAGCATCTTATGTTGTTGTTGTTAGGTGCCATGGAGCTGGCTCTGACTCATAGTGACCTTGTTGTTGTTGTTGTTGTGTACCGTCGAGTCACACCTGACTCATAGTGACCCCTCCTTGGGTTTCTGAGGCAGTATCACTACGGAAGTAGGATTGCCCAACCTTCCTTCCGAGGAGTGGCTGGTGGGTTTGAACCACCAGCCTTCTGGTTAGCAGTCAAGTGCCTTAGCCACTATAGTGACCCTACGTACAAAAGAATGAAACACTGCCCGGTTGCGCACCATCCTCACAATCCTTGCTATACTTGGGCCCATTGTTGTAGACACTGTGTCAAACTGTCTTGTTGAGGGCCTTCCCCTTTTTTACTGATGCTCCACTTTACCAAGCATGATATCCTTCTCCAGGGAATGATTCCTTCTGACAGCATGACCAAAGTAGGTGTGATGAAGTCTAGCCATTCTCACTTCTGAGGAGTATTCTGGCTGCACTCCTTCCAGGACAGATTTGTTCATTCTTCTAGCAGTCCATGGTATTTTCAGTATTCTTCACTAACACCATAATTCAAAGATACCAACTCTTCTTTGGTCTTCTTTATTCACTGTCCAGCTTTCACATACATATGAAGTGACTGAAAAGGCCAAGGCTTGGGTTAGGCACACCTTAGTCTTCAAAGTAACTTCTTTGCTTCTTAACACTTTAAAGAGGTCGTTTCTAGCACTTTTTTTTATCGTATTATTGTGGCCTGCGTGTTGCCATGAGGCTTGAGGCTGTGCCACCGGTGTTTCAAGTGGCGGTAGGGTTTCACAGGGTACACAGGTTTCAATGCAGCTTACAGACTGAGACAGACTAGGAAGAAGGAAGAGGCCATCCACTCCTCAAAGAATTGTCCAGGGAAAACCTTATGAATAGCAGAGAAACACTGTCTGATACATTACTGTGCAACTTTATGCATAGGTTGGAAACATTATCTGATACAGGGCAGGAAGATGAGCCCCTTAGGTCAGAAGGCTTTCAAATTATGACTAGAAAAGAGCTGCATCATCAACCTTACTGATATGGATAGAGTAAAGCTTTCAAGACCTCCATTTTCTGACGTAGCATGACTCAAATTGAGGAAAAACAGTTGCAAACATCCATTAATAATGAGAACATGGCATGTTCAAAGTATGAATCTAGGAAAGTTGGAAGTTGTCAAAAATGAGATGGAATGCATAAAGACTGATATCCTAGACATTAGCGAGCTGAAATGGACCGGTTTGGGCTATTTTGAATCAGACAAACATTTGATCGACTACGCTGGGAATGACAATTTAAAGAGGAATGGCATGGCATTCATCATCACAAAGGATGTTTCAAGATCTGTCTTGAAGTACAATGCTGTCAGTGATAAGATAATATCCATGCGCCTACAAGGAAGACCAGTTAATATGACTATTATTCAAATTTATGCACGAACCACAAAAACCAAAGATGAGGAAATTGAAGATTTTTATCAACTTATGCAGTCTGAAATTGACCAAACGTGCAAATGTGTTAATAGTCACTGGTGACTGGAATGCAAAAGTTGAAAACAAAGAGGAATCACTGGTAGTTGGAAAATTTGCCCTTGGTGACAGAAATGGTGCTGGAGATCGCATGATAGTGGAGATCGCATAACAGAATTTTGCAAGACCCATGACTTATTCATTGTAAATACCTTCCTTCAACAACACAAACAGCAGCTATACATGTGGATTTCACCAGATGGAGTACACAGGAATCAAATCAACTACTTCTACTGAAAGAGGTGATGGAAAACTTCAATATCTTCAGCCAAAACAAGGCTAGGAGCTGACTGTGGAACAGACCATCAACTGATCATATACAAGTTCAAATTCAAGTTAAAGATAACTAAAACAAGTCCATGAGAGACAAAATATGATCTTGAATATATCCCCCCTGAATTTAGAGACCATCTAAAGAATAGATTTGATGCACTGAACATCAATGACTGAAAACCAGAAAAATTATGGTATGACATCAAGAACACCATCCATGAAGAAAGTAAGAGGTCATTAAAAAGACAAGAAAAGAAGAAAATAACAAAAAGGATGTCAGAAGAGACTCTGAAATTTGCCCCTGAAGAGAGAGTAGCTAAAGAAAATGGAAGAAATAACAAGATAAAAGAGCTGAACCGAAGATTTCAAAGAGCAGCTTGAGCAGACAAAGCCAACTATAATGAAATGTGCAAAGACCTGGAGTTAGAAAACCAAAAGGGAAGAACACGCTTGGCATTTCTCAATCTGAAATAACTGAGGAAAAAATGTAAGCTTTGAGTTGCAATACTGAAAGATTCAATGGGCAAAATACTGAATGATGCAGAAGCATCAAAGGAAGATGGAAGGAATACACAGAGTCACTATACCAAAAAGAACCGGTCGATGCTCCTCCATTTCAGGAGTTGGTATATGTTCATGAACCAATGGTATTGAAGGAAGAAGCTGAAGCTGCACTGAAGGAATTGGTGAAGAACAATGCTCCAGGAATTGACAGAATACCCATTGAGATGTTTCAACAAACAGATGCCCTGCTGCAGGCACTCACTTGGTTATGCCAAGAGATTTGGAAGACAGCTACCTGTACAACTGATCGGAAGAGATCCACATCTGCACTCATTCCAAAGAAGGTGATCCCACAGAATGTAGAAATTACTGAACAAGACCATTAATATGGCACATAAGTAAAATCTTAGTGAAGATAATTCAGAAATGGTTGCAGCAGTATATCGACAGAGAACTTTCAGAAGTGCAGGCTGGATTCAGAAGAGGACGTGGAACAAGGGATATTACTGCTGATGTCAGATGGATCTTGGCTGAAAGCAAAGAATGCCAGAAAGATGTTTACTTGTGTTTTATTGACTATGGAAAAGCATTCAATTGTGTGGATCATAACAAATTGTGGGTAACATTGAGAAGAATGGGAATTCCAGAGAGTGTGAAGAAATTGTACTCATGAGGAACCTGTACCTTGACCAGGAGGCTGTCGTTCGAATGGAGCAAGGGGACACTGCATGGTTTAAAATCAAGAAGGGAGTCCGTCAGGGTTGTATCTTTTCACCATACTCATTCAATTTGTATGCTAAGCAAATAACCCGAGAAGCTGGACTATATGAAGAAGAATGTAGCATCAGGATTGCAGGAAAGCTCATTAACAACCTGTGATAAGCTGATGACACAACTTTGCTTGCTGAAAGTGAGGATGACTTGAAGCATTACTGATGAAGATTAAAGACTACAGTCTGCAGTATGGATTACATCTTAATATAAAGAAAACAAATATCCTCACAACTTGACCTATAAGCAGCATAACAATAAATGGAGAAAAGACTGAAGTTGTCAAAGACTTCACATTTCTTGGTTCTACAATCGATACCAATGGAAGCAGCAGTCAAGACATCAAACGTACAGCACTGGGCAAGTTGGCTGCAAGGGACTCTTTCAAGTGCTGAAGAGCAAAGATGTCTTCTTGAAGACTAAGGTGTGCCTGACACAAGCCGTGATATTTTCAATTGCCTCATATGCATGTGAGAGCTGGACAATGAATAAAGAAGACCAAAGAAGAATTGATGCTTTTGAAATGTGGTGCTGGCAAAGAATGCTGAAAGTACCACGGACTGCTAAAAGAACTAACAAATCTGTCCTGGAGGAAGTGCAGCCAGAATGCTTCTTGGAAGTGAGAATGGCCAGACTTTGTCTCACCTACTTTGGTCATGTTGTCAGAAGAGACCATTCCCTGAGAAGGTCAGGCTTGGTAAGGTGGAGGGTGGATGAAAGAGTGGAAAGCTCTCAATGAGATGGACTGACACAATGGCTGTGGCGACGGGGTCAAGTATAGCAGGGATAGCAGAGCTGGCAGAGAACCAGGCAGTGTTTCATTCTGCTGTGTATAGGGTCACTATGAGGCAGAGGCAACGCAACAGCACCTAACAACTACAACATTCCAGCACATCTGTCCAGTCCAGTATGATATCTGATTTCTTGATGTCTGCTTCCATGGGTGTTGACTGTGGATCCAAGTAAAATGAAATCTTTGACAACTTCAATCTTTACTCCTTTACCATGATGTTGCTTATTGCTTCAGTTGTACAGATTTTTGTTTCATGCTGATGTATAATGCATACTAAAGAGTGTAGTTTTTGATCTTCACCAGTAAACGTTTCACTTTCTCTTCACTTTCAGCAAGCAAGGTTGTGTTGTCTGCATTCTGCAGCTTGTTTATGACTCTTCCTTCAATCCTGATGCCGCATTCTTTTTCATGTAGTCTAGCTTCTTGGATTATCTGCTCAGCATACAGATTGAGTAAGTATGGTAAAAGGATACAACTCTGATGCACACCCTTCCTGATTTTAAACCATGCAGTATCCCCTTGTTCTGTTTGAATGACAGCCTCTTAGTCTATGTACAGTTTTCTCATAAGGACAATTAAGTGTTCTGGAATTCCCATTCTTTGCACTATGATCCATATCTTTTTCAAAGAAGTCTTTTCAAGTATTTTGCCTATTTCAAAACTGGGTTGTTTACCTTTTTTGTTATTTTGATATAGGAGTTCTTTATATGTTCTGTGTATTTACCCCTTATATCCCAGGAATACATCTGATCTTTCCAAAACTCCCTATAGACATTTCCCAGCTTTTTCTTGTAAGCCCTTCGATAACTAATTTTCCCCCAACTGTCATCTACCATCTCAAGCAGCCATGAACCTAAACAACTGCCTCCGTGAGCTCCAAGTCAGGTAAAACAAAGACAGCCTTGCAAGTGGGATCTTGCAGGGAATGAGCAGACAGGTAAATAATGACAATTCTCTAGGAATGAGCTTCAATCCCAGCGTGCTCCTTCTAGTGACTGCCAGGTTGCTGGTTTACACCGTGATAGCAGGATTTTGGTTTATAATGCTACTATGAACCTGAAGAGAGTGGGATGGAAACCGGGTAAGTAGAAATGTCACAAAGCTCTCTGTTCTTACTGAGATTCAGTCACTTTACTTTCTTTAAAACATTTTATTGTGATTTGTATGAAAGTTTACAAATCAGTTTTCCATTCAACAGTTTACATACATTTTGTTTCATGTCAGTGACTGCAATCTCCTCTATATAACATCACTCCTCCCACTTCCTCTCTGTGTTTCTCATTTCCATTCCTTCTTTCCTACCCCTTCCTGCTTTCTGAACTTTGATCTCAAATGGTTGATTGTTTTAACAGGGGTGTCCTAGATTTATCATTCACCTTGTAGACCTGTCTATTGTTTGACTGAAAACTGAGTTATAAGAGTGAAGTCAGTTCTAAGTCCAAAGCTCTCATCAAGGACCACGGTCTCAGGGGTTCCACTAGTCTCTATTCAACCAATAGGCCTGCTTTCTGTCTTTTTCTTTTAAAATTATTTTTAGTTTTGTTCCACATTTTCCTCTTACTCTATTGAGGACTTTCTAATATGATCCCTTTCATGTCGTGGTCAGTAGTGGTAGCCAAGCACCATCTAGTTTTTCTGGTCTCAGTGTTGCGGAGGCTGAGTTTGTTCTTTGGACAAATTATTTCCACATATCTTTGATTCTCTTTGTTCTTCTTTGCTCTGGATTTGGAAAGACCAATAGTTGCATCGTAGATAGCCTTCACCAAGCTTTTAAGATCTCAGTCACTATTCATCAAAGTAGGATGCAGAACATTTTTTGTGGACTCTGTTGTGCCAATTGACCTTGATGTCCCCTGAGACTATGGTCCTAAGCCCTCAGGCCCAGTATCATTCACATTCCGTGAATAAATGCTGCCTGGAATGTTTTATGTCTTTGATTAATTTTCACACTTTTGAAAAACTTGATTCTGAAAATTTTTGCCTGTTTTCTCGTTGACTTTCAGAACAGAATTTCTGGAGGTCTTTTTCTCTGTGACTTTCTCTGCTTTCATCCAATTTGATATTGCTGAGTATATTTTAATCTATATTCATGAGGGATATTAATTTAGTTTCTTTCCTTTTTTTGTATTGTCTTTTTCTGATTTTAGTAAGAGAATAATGATGAACTCATAAAATAAATTTGAAGGATTCTACCTTCTTCTATTTTCTGAAAAAGATTGGGGAGGATTGCTATTATTTCTTTAAAATTTTGGTAATATTGGTCAGTTAAACTATCGGGGCTTGAAGTTTGTTTGTGTTTCCCCAGAAGGTTTGAAACTATGGATACAAGTTCTTTAATAGATATAGGGCTACTCCATTTATTTATTCCATCCTGGGTGAGTTTTGGTAGTTTGCAGGTTTTGAGGAATTAGTCCTTATCATCTAAGTTGTCAAATGTGTCTGTGTAGTTTTTCTCAGCATTCACATATTATCCTTTCAATGTCTATAGGGTATATAGTAATATCAACTGTTAATTCTTGATATTGGTAATTTGTGGGTTTTTTTTTTTTTTTTGATATATTGTATTTTCATTGTCATATAATTCAAAACATTTTCTAATTTTCCATAAGACTTCCTACTTGACCTATGGGTTATTTAGATGTATGTTGCTTAACTTCCAAGTATTTGAAAATTTTTCTGTTACCTGTTAATGACATCTAGTTTAATTCTATTATGGTCAGAGAAAATACTTAGTATGGTTTCAATTTTTTTAAAATCTTAGGGTTTGTTTAATACCTAGGATATGATCTAGTTTGGTAAATGTTCCATGTGCATTGAAAAGAATGTTTATTCCGCTATCACTGGGTGGAGTGCTCTATAATGTCAATTCAACCCAATTACTCAAATCTTCTATATCTTTACTGGTGTTCTGTTTACCACTTCTAACTGTTATCGAGACTTTTTTTTTTACCGAGGAGTATTATAGTCTTCAACTACAATTGTGATTCTGTTGGTTAAGTTTTTCAGATTTGTCAGTTTTTACTTCACTTACTTTGAAGCTCTATTTTAGGTGCATACAAACTTAATGCTATTATGTCTTCTTGGTGAAATGACCTTTTACAGTTATGTAAGTCCTTCTTGAACCCTAGTAATTTTCTCTGCTCTAAATCTATTTTGTTTGATATTAATGTAGCTACTCCAGATGGTCTGATGAAATTTCAAATTACGGTCATCCTCAGTCTTCATGCTACTAGTTTTTTCTTACAACTCTCAAATAGCTGCTCCCTCTATTTGGTCTAGTTTTTATATATTTATCAGTAAGAGGGACAGTATGGAGTGTGATTACTCCATCTTACCTAGAATTGGAACCCTAGGCGATTTTTCAAAAATTAATTCTTGCTTTTTAACTGGCATCGGAGTAATACACAAGATTAAAATTCAAAGAGTATTACAATACTCATAATGAAAACCAGAACTTTTTCCATGCCATGTCCAATTCCCATTCCTCAGAAGCAGTTACTCTGAAATATTTTAGATAGTTCTTTTGTTTATCTACCCCCATGTTTGTAAATAACATTTATACAACTACTACTTTGTTTTTCAACTATGTTGTAGTTGTTGTTGTTATGTGCTGTCGAGTCAGACCCAACTCAGAGCGACCCCTCCCTTGGGTTGCCGAGGCAGTATCACTACAGAAGTAGATTGCCCAACCTTGCTTCCGAGGAGTGACTGGTGGGTTTAAACCACCAGCCCTCTGGTTAGCAGTAAAGTGCCTTAGGCACTATGCTAACAGAGCTCCTATGCCATATATATGCCATATATTAGGGACCCTAAATTTGCCCCTAGTTTTTCCTTGAGGAACTCTATACTTTTGAGTTTCATAATTTAAGTCTTTGATCCTTCTGGAGTTAGTTTTTGTGTATCACGTGAGGTACAAATCTTGTTCATTTGTCAAGGATCAGCTGACCATAGGTCAATGGATCTATTTCTGGGTTCTCAATTCTATTCTATTGGTCTGTGTGTCTGTCATTATACCAATACCAAGAAGTTTTGACTACGGTGGCTGTATTGTAAGTTTCGAGATCTGGCAGTGTGAGACCTCCTACTTTGTTCTTCTTCTTCAATAGTGCTTTGCTTATCCGAGATTTCTTTCCATTCCATATGAAGTTAGTGATTGGATTTCCACATCCTTAAAAAATGTTGATGGGATCTGGATTGGGATTGCATTGAATGTATACATTGCTTTGGGTAGAACTAACATTTGCACAATGTTCAATCTTCCTACCCACGAGCATGGGATGTTCTTCCATTTATGTGGATCTCATGGTTTCTTGAAGTAGCTTTTTATAGTTTTCCTTGTACAGGTCTTTTGTGTTCCTAGTAAGACTTATTCCCAAGTATTTTATTTTTTTTTAAATAGCTATTGTAAACAGTATTGATTTCCTTATTTCTTTTTCAGCATTCTCTTTGCTGGTGTAGAGGAATCCAACTGATTTTTAGATGTTGATCTTATATCCCGGCACAGTGCTAAATCTCTCAATTAGTTCCAGTAGATTTTTGACTGAGTAGCTTGGGTTGTCTAGGTATAGGATCATATCATCAGCAAACAGGGACTTCTTCCTTACCAATTTGGATGCCTTTGATTTCCCTTTCTTGTCTTATGGCTCTGGCTAGGACTTCCAGTACAATGTTGAATAGAAGTGGTGATAGCAGGCATCCTTGTCTTGTTCCTGTTCTCAAGAGGAATGGTGTCAGTCTCTCTCCATTGAGAATAATGTTGGCTGTTGGTTCTGCACAGATGACCTTTATTATATTGAGGAATGTCCCTTCCATTCCTATTCTGCTGAGAGTTTTGATCAGGAATGGCTGTTGGATTTTATCAAATGCCTTTTTGGCATCAATTGATATGATCATGTGGTTCTTCTCCTTTGTTTTATTTATGTGGTCGATGATGCGGATTGTTTTTCTAATGTTGAACCATCCCTGCATACCTGATATAAACCCCACTTGGTCATTATGAACAATTTTTGTGATATGTTGCTGGAGTCCAATGGGTAGGATTTTGTTAAAGATTTTTGCATCTATATTCATGAGGGATATTGGTCTGTAGTTTTCTTTTTGAGTGATGTCTTTGCCTGGTTTTGGTATCAAGATTATGCTTGCTTCATAAAATGAGTTAGGGAGGATTCCATCCTTTTCTATGTTTTGGAATTGTTTGAGTAGGAATGGTGTCAGTTCTTGTCTCAATGTTTGGTAGAATTCTCCGGCGAAAATGTCTGGGCCAGGACTTCTTTTTGTTGGTAATTTTTTTATGACCTGTTCAATTCCTTCTTTTGTTATGGACCTGTTCAACTTTCCCACATCAGTCTGTGTTAGTTTAGGTAAATGATGTGTTTCTAGAAATCTCTCCATTTCTTCCACATTTTCAAATTTGTTGGAGAACAGTTCTTCATAGTCTCTTGATATTATCCTTTTTATTTCAGTTGGTTGTGTTGTGATGTCATCCATTTCATTTCTTATTTGTGTTATTTTAATTCTCTCCCTCTTTTCTTTTGTTAAATTTGCCAGTGGCTTGTCAACTTTATTGATATTTTCAAAAAACCAATTTCTGGTCTTGTTGATTTTTTCTATCACCCTTCTATTTTCTGTTTAATTGATTTCTGTTTCAATCTTGATTATTTCCTTTCTTCTGATGACTGTAGGCTTTTCTTGCTGTTCTTTCTCTAATTGTTGGAGATGTTGGTTTAAAGTGTTGATTTTGGGACTTCCAGTAAGATGGAGGAATAGGGAGACAAGTGACACAGACCATCTTCAACAAAGAAAAGAAAAAACAATTGACAGAGATACAGAAGATAATCCTGGAGCCCTAAGCTTTGAAAGGAACTATACAGAAGTGGATTAGGCACCAAATAGTGGAAAAACCTGAACGAACACAGTGAGTACAGAGACGGTCAGAGCTGCAGACTGTCACATACACTGATGAAACCAACAGCCTGAATATTTCCAAATGGTGTTGGGACCTGAGAACTGACCTAAAGATCACTCCCAGTAACCAATGGCTGCAGGGACGACTGCACTGGGCCTATGACTAGAAAGGGAAACAGCAAGGAGAGAGACAACCTGAGCTGCGGACTTTCTGCTGTCCGGAGGGTGCAGCCATTTTGAATGTTTACAAGTGGTGGCTATTTTGGATATATAAAGTGACTGAGGGTGCAGCCATTTTGAATGTTCACAAGCCGTGGCCATTTTGTGGGTATTTAAAGTGACCAAGGGCCCAGCCATTCTGAATGCTTACAAGTGGCAGCCATTTTGCATATTTAAAGTGACCGAGAGTGCAGCCATTTTGAATGTTTACAAGTGGCAATCATTTTGGATTTTAGAGTGATAGTATTCTCATTTGTATTCCAAGGACCTAACAACAGGCTCTGTTTGCCAGGGTCAACAAGGATATATGAGAGGCTGACAAATGAAAGGAGACAGGTGGTGAGTGTATAAGTGCTGTCAACTAATGAATAGAGGAGCACAGCACAGTACTCTGCCTGTATAGATAACATACAAACAAAAAAAAAAGAAAAAGAAAATTGTGGGCATATCATTCCAAAATATAATCACCAATTAAATGTAAACACAAAAACATCAAGATGCCTTGGAGACAACAGAGCAGAACAGCCCACACAAAGAAGCAAGATAAAGCAGGAGAAACAAGGGACCAGGATACAGACCCAAAACACATCCCTGAGGAAGA
>NW_006921783.1:2353004-2353522 GCF_000298275.1 Orycteropus afer afer | reverse complement strand
ACCAAGAATTATGTACCCAGCAAAATTGTCCCTCAGATATGATGGTGAAATTAGGACATTTCCAGATAAGCAGAAATTAAGGGAATTTGTTAAAAACAGATCAACCTTACAAGAGATGTTAAAGGGAGCCCTTTGGACAGAGAAGTAACAACAGCCAACAACAACTGACCATAAACACACATGATGATATAACTCAGAAACCAACTCAGCTATGAAGTATCCAAAGTAAATCAGCCTACAAGATTGTAAACCAGAGACACCAACCGACAAATGAGGACAACTACAAATCAAAAAGAGGGAAAAAACTGTGTAGTTACAGAACTTCTAACTGGTAGGGGAGTCAACACAACAACAAGATAGAAAAGACTGTTCTAAACTTGAGAAGAAAATTATAAATCACAAGGTAACCTCAAAGAAAAATGATAAACCTTCACATCAAAATAAAAAAGAGGACCAGCCCAAATATTCAGCAAATACAAAAACAATAGCAACGAAGGAAGTGATAACATGACTCAAAA
>NW_006921783.1:2342733-2343424 GCF_000298275.1 Orycteropus afer afer | reverse complement strand
TTTGTTTTGCTGTGCATGGGGTCGCTATGAGTCAGAAACAACTCGACAGCACCTAACATCAATAACATAAATTGGTTGCTGTCATTTTGTTATGTGTTTTTTCGTGGTGTCCCTGGTTTCTTTGTTCCATATTATTTTCTGTGCTGAGCTCATTATGTTTATGAATCATGTTATCATTTCCTTTGTTGCTGTTGTTTTAGTATTTGCTGAGTATTTGTGTTTGTTCTCTTTTTAATTGTGATATGAAGGTTTATCATTTTTCTTTGATGTTACCCTCTTATTTATAATTTTCTCCCTGAGATGAGAATATTCTATTCTATCTTGGAACTCTTCATTTCCTCACCATTTAGAAGTTCTGTAACTACACAGTATTTTCCCTCTTTCTGGTTTGTAGCTGTCCTCACTTGCCAGTTGATATCTCTATTTCCCTGTTTACAATCTTGTAAGTTCATTTTACTTTGGATATATATCCATAGCTGTCGTTTCTGGGTTATGTCATTTTGTATATTAATGGCCGATTGTTATTTGATATTTTTGGTTCTCTGTTCAAAGGACTCCCATTAGCATCTCTTGTAAGGTTGGTCTGGTTTTAACAATGTGATAGTTGGAGCTGTGTGTCAACTTGGCTGGACCCCAGTTCTGTGTGGTTGTTCCCATGATGGGATCAGATGACTGGGTTCTGAGTGGCCAG
>NW_006921783.1:2332645-2342408 GCF_000298275.1 Orycteropus afer afer | reverse complement strand
TATATATATATACGCTTTGTTGGTTTTTGTGTTTCTCTAGAGAACCCAATCTAACACAAACAATGTCCCTCAGTTTCTGCTTATCTGGAAATCTCCTCATTTCAACATCATATTTGAGGGACAAGTTTGCTAGGTATATAATTCTTGGTTCAAAATTTTTCTCTTTCAGTGTTTTATATATACCATTCCATTGCCTTCTCACTTGCATGGTTTCTGTTCAGAAATCAGAGCTTAATTGTTAGTGGTTGTCCTTTGTAAGTAATTTTTTGTTCTTCCTGTGCTGCTTTCAGGATTCTTTCTTTGTCTTTGGTTTTGATGAGTTTGATGATGTTATGTCTTGGTGATTTTCTTTTGGGGCTGTTTGGGGTTCATTGGACTTCCTGAATGGATATTTTCTCATCTTTCATCATATCAGGGAAGTTCTCCTCCAACAAATCTTGGACAATTTTCCCAGTGGTTTCATTCTTCTCTTCCTTTTCTGGAATTGCAATGACATATAGGTTATTCCTTTTCATGATATACCACATGAACCTTAGGCTTTCTTCGTTTTGTTTTGATCATTTTTCTGATTGATCTCTTTCCAAAGAAGTATTCAGGTATTTGTCTTCCATCTCATTAATTCTGTCTTCCATTGGATCAATTATACTCCTTTGCCCTTTATCTATTTCTGACAATTTAGTATTAATCTTCTGGATTTCTATCTGTAGATTTAGTATCATTTCTAATTTTTCATTTATTTTGTCATTTTGTTCTTATACTTTCTTTCAAAATTGTTCTAGGCTTTTGTCTGTGTTTTCCTTGGTCTATCTCTCAATCCTTTGAATATACCTAAATATAATTCTTTTGAATTGCTTATCAGAGAGCTCCAATGCTGCTTCTTCCTCAGGGATGTGTTCAGGGTCTGTATCATGGTTCCTTGCTTCTACCACTTTATCTAGCTTCTTTGTGTGGACTGTGATGGTCTGTTGTCTCCGAGACATCGTGGCATTGTTTTATTCAGATCTCTGTTAACTGTCTGTGAAGAGCAGCCAAGGGTGAGTCAGGCTCTTCTTGGTGGTTTTTTATTGTTGTTCTGTTGGTGGAGAAGGAAGTGGTGGTTCTCACTCAGTAAGTTAAGCTCTAAGAGTTGTGGGTGTAGTTCTGTTCTATGGGGACTATTGCTGTCTTCCACTCTATTAGACAAAAAGAACAACTGGATAACCATAATAAAAGTAAAAGCACATGGACAAAAAATACACCATGTATTCACACAGGAACAGTAACCAAATTAAAAAAAAAGGAAAAAGAGAAAGGAAAAAAACCAAAAAACCAAAAAACAAACACCTGTGTTCTGGTTACCTAGTGCTGGTCTGACAAGAAATATACCAGAAATGGGATGGCCTTAACAAACAGGAGTTTATTCTTACAATCTGGAGGCTTTAAGCCCAAGTTCAAAGTGCCAAGCTCTAGGGGCTGGGTGAAAGCCCCTCAACCTTGGGTTCCAGCTCTGCCTCCTGCTCCCGGCCCACTGGAGCTACAGGCATTTCTTCACTCAGACAACTGCCAGCTGCTGAGGCTGAGATGCCCCAAGGTTAACAAGGAAAAAGGCACAGTCCCGATGTTACCAAACCACAAGGCAGGCCATTACTTAAGTCTATTTAAGTCCCAAGGTTGGCAGAGCATAGCAAGCTGCTGAGCAACGACATGGCTACATGCAGGGTCCAAGCGTGCCATAGGCTAGAGACCATTCCCAAAGGCTTCTGTTTAAATACAGGAAGCAGACCACATACCCAAAGGCAGCTACGCAGCTGCTCCCAGTAGATTCCACCATGGAGTTGACTGCCAGTCTCATCATGGGGAATACTACATCCAGCTGCCCAGTCACTCAACCAGGCCTAACCAAGTTGACACACAAACATAACCACCACAACCTGCAATATCTGGGGACAGGGCAACAAGAGGAAAAAGGTAGAGAAAGAGAACAATGAAGAAAAAAATGGGAAAAATGCAAAAAGAAAAACAAGGAATGGGGTTAACCATGAGGGAAAAAAAAAAAAAATTGCAACCAGGAATAGAGAAAAGAAAAAAAGCTGAAAACTAGGACTGGGGAAGGGAAGAATAATAGTAAAAAGGACAAAAGTAATAATAATAATAGTAGTTTTAAAACACAAAAACAAACCAACTAAAAAACAGAAGGAAAAAAAAAAAAAACCAGGGGAGGGCAGGACAGAGCACCCAGGCTCTGTCCGAGCTCCCAGAGTAGGATGGAGTTCCTGTGGGCGCAGAAGGTGGGTGGGAGTGGGGGATGGCCGCATCTCCGTTCACCAAAAGGGTGTGGGATATAAGAGTAACAAGGGGAATGTTGCACCTTTCATCGTCCTGGTCAGGCATGTCCTTGGGGTTACTGGCAAGTGGAGCCTGTTCTTAAACCCCTGGAATCTGGGAGAATGGTGTCGCTTTAAATATCTGTAATGGCCAAGGTTCTTGTAAACATTCAAAATGGTTGTGCCCTCTGGACAGGCAAAAGTCCACAGCTCAGCCCGCCGTCCTCTTTGCTGCCTCCCCTTTTATTCCCCAGCCACCAGAGCAGTCCTCCATGAAGTCCTTGGCTAGCAGGGCCAATTCTTAGGTTAATTCTTAGGTCCTACCACCACTCAGCAATATCCAAGCTGTCTGTGCCGTCAGGTTCGCTGCCAGACCTCAGCTCTGTATGTCTCATTTTTTGGTGTCTTCATGCAAATTCTTCTGCTAGTTGGAGTTTAGTCCACTTCTACATCCTTCACTTCAAGGCTCAGGGGTACAGGATTATCTTCTGTATCTGTGTTAATTGGTTCTCTTTTTCTCTGTTGAAGAGAGTTTGTACAGTCTTTCTGCCTATTCCACCATCTTACCGGAACTCGAGATTTCCTTTCTTGTACAAAATTTTTTTTTTCTCTCCCTCTTCCTCAAAGTTAAGAACTGTCTCTCTCTTTTTACCATTTGTTTAATTTTATATCATTAATTCATTCCCCAACTTGGCCAAAGTTGTAAACATTCTTCTCAATATTATCAAATCCTCTATCCTCTGGAGATGATCTGAACAAACAACTTCAGAGGCCTTCTGTGTGGCTTTCAACCCAGAGCTTCACTTCCAAACTGTTTGGGACAATCTCTTTGCCTCTTTTGGATTGGAACCCCAGTTTTCTGCATTCTTGATAGTTCTCTTATTTTGATCAGAAAAACAGCATCTTGAGAAAGTGTGCATTTGGAGTGAATGTTTTAGGTTCTTGCATATTAAAAGGCTTTATTCTGTTCTATAGTTTAATTGACAATTTGGCTTGTATAGAATTCAGATTGCAAGTCAAAACTTTCCCTCAGGATTAATTTCAGACTAGTTGGGGCCCACGTGCTGATAGGGGTAAGGGAAGGGATATAAGGAAAGGATCTGTGACCACCATGATAACATTAGGAAATGGGAGGACACCAAATTGTGCACCTAAGAGATAGACAACAGATGCTTATACCAACCAATGTGCCCACAATGCTGCATTACCATTAACACCAAACACCAGGCTACAGATAAACACATAAACACCTGAAAGATTCAGATGGGGGTCAGCGAACAGGAGTATATTCTAGACCAAGGAAAGACTCAGCTGAGGCTAATATTGCACAGACACCAGTGATAAAAAATACCTGCCATCCTTACAGAAACAAAAGAAGACAGACACAGAGTAATCCTTCACAGACACCCAGACACTATGGGAGAGAGTTCCAATCGATCTACCATCTCAGGACCATAGTACTAGGGGACACCAGACTCAACTGGCACAACAATAAAAGCCTTATTCTACATCCTACATTGATGAGTAGTGCCTGGGGTCTTAAAAGCTTTCAAGTGGCCATCTAAGATGCAGCTAACAGTCTCCTAGCGTCAGAAGCAAAGAAGAATGCAAAAAAAAAAAAAAAAAAAACCCCAAGGGCATTTGGAAGCAATCAGTCCTACAACACGATGGCCTTTGAAACCAGAAGAACTAGATGGTGCCCGGCTACCAATGCCAGCCACTCAGGAAAGGATCAAATCTGGAGATCCATGGCAGAGTAGGAGGAAAAACGTGGAACACAATCCAAAAATTCAATAGTGATGCGAATTACTGGTCAGATGAAATCTGATGAGATTCCCAATACTATGGCCCTGGAATACATTCTCTGCCTGGAATAAAATGCACCCCTGGGGGCTGGCTCTCAGCCCAATAGTTAACAAGATGTACACGCAGACCACTCAACCAAGGATGATACACCCACATATTCTATGGTAATATATCCCTTAGAGCAATAGACCACGGGGCACCAGAGGACCAACATTCAAACTGAGGAAATGCAGGACAAACAGGAGTGCATAAATATGAGGAGCACAGGGGGAGGGTTACAGGACAGGAAGAGGAGGAGACTGGGTTACGGTTGGACATGGTAAATGCGGAATGAAATTAAATGTACACGTTAATGTTGAATGTAAAACAAGCTCTCAAAAAATTAAAATAAAATAAAAGTCAGATTCCACTTTAAAAAAAATTTCCCTCAAAACTTGAAAATAACCCTCAACTATCCTCTAGCGTCAAGGGTTGCTTTTGGGAATTCTGATGCCATTCTGAATCCCTAATTTTTGTAGAAGACCTGTCTTTTTCTCTATGGAAGATTTTAGGACCTTTTCTGTATCCCAGGTACTATGCAACTGCACAATGAGGTAGCTTTTTCCTCTTTACCTGTGCTTAAGTGAGCCCTTTCAATCAAGAAACCATGTCTTTCAATTCTGAGAATTTTCAATTTGGGAAATTTCAATTTTATTGACCAAGCCCAATTTTGTATTTAAAAATTAAGATAACTTCCAAAAGAATTTTATTATTCTCCCAAGACCATGTATAGGGTTGGCAGACAATGGTCCTATAAGTGTATTTGCATGAGCTGTAAGAGTTCCCAGGTATAGTAAAGCTGACAAGGGACAAGGTTGTAGTAGTTACTTCTTGGTCACAGCCAGCTGCCCAGAAGGACTGAGTAGTTGAACCGGTGGGCTCAGGACCATAGTCGCAGGGAACAGCAAGCTCAATTGGCACAACATACTACACAAAACATTATTCTACTTCCTACTTTGGCGAGTAGCAAGTGGGATCTTAAAAGCTTGCAAGCAGCCATCTAGATGCAATGATGGGTCTCTCCTGGTCCAGAGCAAAGAAGAATGAAGAAAACCAAAGACTCATGGAAACAATTAGTCCTAGTGACTGGTATACCATGCAGTGCGGAACCTATAGGACTATAAGACCAGAAGAACTAGATGGTGCCAGGCTACCACTGTCAACCACTCGGAGGGGGATCTATGTAGGAGATCCTGGATAGAGAGGGAGAACAATGTGTAATAAAATTAAAAATCATTTGGGAAAAAAAAAAGTGACCAGATTTGCTGGTCTGATAGAGCCCAGTGGAACCCCTGAGACTATGGCCCCTAGCTGCCTTTCAGGTCTGGAACTGAACCCATGCCTGTGGCTTCCAGCCAAACAAAAGATAGGTATAAGCTGAACATTTACCTGAGGTAGATACACTCCTTGGAGAGAATAATCACGGGAGAAAGAAAGGCTGTTTATGCACAGGGAGACAGCTCAGGGGGCAGGAGTGCATGGAGGGATGGACACAGGGAAGAGGTAGGTAGCTCTTGAGAGGAAGTGGGAGGGGAGCTGTTGCATTGGGGTAAATTGTAGTCAATGTCATGAGACAAAGTGTGTTTGAGTTGCTGTATGGAAAGTGAATTTGCTCTGTAAACTTTCACCCAAATCACAATTTAAAAAAAAGAAGAATTTTATTATTCTGTTTTTGTTTTATGGCAGCAATATCTTACCTCTATGCAGATATTATTAATACTTTTGAAGTTTTCTTCTGTACTATGAGTTGGCAAACCATAGGGCAAATTCAGCCCACATCGTATTTTTGTACAGCCTACAAGGTAGAAATAGTATTTACTTTTAAAGGATTAAAGACAAACAGAGATGGTATATGGCCTGCAAAGTTTAAACTATATACTGTCTGGCCTTGTACACAAAAACTTTTCTAATCCCTGTTGTATCCTATTGCATTCTTTGAGTTCTTGTTTGTTTTGTTTTGTTATTGTTTAAGTCTCTGTATCTCATGTTAGAGATTTTCTTAGAATATGTGGAAAGGATTCTTTGTACTTATTTAAGAGTAATTTACTAAAAGGCTGACTGGCAGCTCTATATGTATGGGTGGGACATATAAACTGGCAGGCTTCAATGCAGGGTAATTTGGTAGAACAAGGCCATTTTATTACTATCTGTAGGCTCTCACTCTTTGGTCAATTTCTCTAGAGAGGAATATTACACTTTCCTGTGCTGGAAATACAAGACTGGTTATCAGCCTACTCAGAGCTGAGAAGAAAAAGAAGATGGAGTTCTCACACTTAGTATGTAGACTTTTTTTTAACCCTTATGTTTAACACATTCTTAGCTGTGACTGGTGTTGAAGAATACAAAGCCTCTCTGGTTTATCCTCTCTAGAAGGTAAACCTGGATGGAGGAGGGGAATTCTAATTGCTTATACTAACCTGCATCCAATCATCCTTTTTAAAAGAAGATTGACACCTTCACTGACACTCTGAAAGAGCCCTCAAATACTAAATTTTTCCAGGCAAGAACCTGAGGTTCTTGCTGCTTATACTACTATAGATTTAAATCTCAGCTTTCTCTTGCCTGCTAAGTCATTCAGTTACTCACCTGCTTTCTAGCTCTAAAAAAACTGTTGACATCTCACTTGCTATTGTCTCCTTTCTCATTCTTTTTAACTTTGTAGATATGTTTTTATTCTTTTACTTCCACAGGATTTTGAGAAGTAGAGATTAACATAAATGTTCAATTTTTCCAGAGACTTTAAAACTCTAAATTTTATATGATATTCTTTTCTGATACTATAACAAAATTGTCTACAGGTTGCAAGGCATCCGTCTATAAAACTGGGCAGTACAGGAAATCGATGGATATTGCTAGCATTACACAACAGTGCTGAAAAACAGTAGAAAGTCAGGGTGCCACATTATTTTGGTTCCACCTTGGTTATGTTTAAAGTGACCTTTGGCAGAAAGACATTTAAGTTAACAAAACAGTTCAGAGAAAAAGGTTTCACCTTTTCTTTTTTTTTCCATTGTTTTCATACTGCCTTCTTCAAATGAATTATGCCCACTTGAGAAAAAGATTATACTTTTAGTAAAGCACATGAGTTAGGAAATTCATAGTGCAGTTGTAACTTGGTCACGAAACCATATGGTATATTCCCGAAGGCTGTTATTACATTTCATAGACTTACATTACTTCAAATACTCTAGCAGTCCTATATGGCCTTGAGGAAAAAAAAGATAAAAAAACTTAAATTCAATTTGTTTTTTTACTTTAGGCCTTCTAGATGTATTTCATATAAAAAGAGTGTCTTAGTACAATAACATTCTCTGTCAATTAACTCATATTATGAGTTTTATCAAATGATGTAAAATATTTGTTTGATTGTTAAAAGGATATGTTCTTTCATCACAAGTTGCTGTATTTTGATGTTTCCCTGAAAATTAGTAAAATGAAAGCTAGGCTCTCCATTTCTTTTTTAATTAGTAAAATATTAAAAGCCCAGTATTAGATGTCAATATAATAAACACATGCCTTTACTAAATTCTAGAAAGCATGTTTTGAAGCTTTGGAAGTTCTCTGGACAATGTGAGATACTGGGAATTTGGCATTTTTCACTAATTCTACAAGTATTTTTGAGCACCTGTGTCCCAAGCACTGTTGGCTTCTGAGAATGCAAAAATGCATAATCTATGATTATACAAGAAGATTATTACAATATAATGATATATTACTGTATTAAATGCTATGGGTTTACTAAGGAGGAAGTAAATAACTCTACACAGAGAAATAAATAAACAATTCTTAAAAGACATGGCCTCCAGCTAGGCTTCAACTGATAAATTTGTCAAATGAAGTATACAGGAACATATACACCAAATCAGAGAGTAATGAAAGGATATGCTATGTTAAATCTTCTCATTACATAGTAGGACATATAGTGTTCACTTACATTTTCCACCTCTGGGGTTTAGTCATAAGCCTATCTCATTTAGTGCATCCTGACATCTGGTGGGGATCTGTATAACCACTGTGAATCTGAAGATTCAGGTTTCATCCCATCAATCCCAGCACCAGAGACCCCTCAGGATATATGTGTCACACTAACTGTATCAAAACCCACATTACCTCATTGGCAGACGATATTTCTACAAGTGTATTTGTATGTTCTGTAAGAATTTCCAGGTACATAGTAGAGCTGACAAGGGACAAGGCTGTAGTCACTTCTTGCCTACAGCCAGCTACCCAGAGGTAGCAAGCAGTTGGACCTGTGGGCTTGGGACCATGGTTGCAGGGGACATCAAGCTCAATTGGCATAAAATACTACACAAAAGCATTGTTCCACACACTACTATGGTGAGTAGTGACTGGGCTCTTAAAAACTTGCAAGCAGCCATCTAGATGCAATGATGGGTCTCTTCTCGTCTAGAGCAAAGAAGGAAGAGACTGGCATACCATGCGATCCTCAGCCTATACGACTATGAGACCAGAAGAGCTATATGGTGTCTGGCTACTACTGTCAACCACTCAGAGGGGAATCTATGTAGGATATCCTGGATAGAGTATAAGAACAATGTGGAACAAAACTCAAACTCATAAAAAAAAAAAAAAAAAGGGACCAGGTTTGCTAGACTGAGAGAGCCTGGTGAAACCTGAGACTATAAGCCCTAGCTGCCCTTCAGGTCTGGAATTGAACCCACTCCTATGGCTTCCAGCCAAACAAAAGACAGGCATATGAGATGAACATTTACATTAGGTAGATACATTCTATGGCAGTTAAGTTTGTGTGCCAACTTGGCTAGGCCTGGTTGAGTGGCTAGGCAACTGGATATAGTTATTACCCATGGTAAGATTGGTAATTATCTCCATGGTGGAATGTATTGGAGCAGCTGAGTAGCTGCTATAGGGATGTGGTCTGCTTCCATATATAAGAAACAGCTTTGGGAATGGTCTCTAGCTTACAGCACGCTTGAACCCTGCATATAGCCATTTCATTGTTCAGTAGCCTGCCATGCTTTGCTGACCTTGGGACTTTCAATGGACTTGAATTAATGGCTTGCTGTGTGGTTTGGTAACACTTATTTGTTGACCTTGGGCTTGTTAGCCTCAGCAGCCAGTAGGTGCCTGAGTAAAGAGATACCGCTAGCTTCAGCGGGCCAGGAGCAAGAGGAAGAGCTGAAGCACAATGTCAAGGGGCTTTCACCCAGGCCCTAGAGCCTGGCACTTTGAACTTGGACTTTGAGTCTCCCGAAATATAACAGAATAAGCTCCTGTTTGTTAAGGCCATCCCATTTGTTGTATATTCTTGTCAGAGTGGCACTGGGTAACCAGAACCAACTGGCATAACATACTACACAAAAATATTGTTCCACATACTACTATGGCGAGTAGTGACTAGGATCTTAAAAGCTTGCAAGCAGCCATCTAAATGCAACGATGGGTCTCTCCTCATCCAGAGCAAATAAGAATGAAGGGACTGGTACACCATGTGATCCTCAGCCTATACGACTGTGAGATCAGAAGAACTAGATGGTGTCTGGCTACCACTGTCAACCACTCCGAGGGGAATCTATGTAGGAGATCCTGGATAGAGTAGGAGAAAAATGTGGAACAAAACTCAAAATCATTAAAAA
>NW_006921783.1:2326930-2329415 GCF_000298275.1 Orycteropus afer afer | reverse complement strand
AAAGATGAAAAACCAGGTCTTGAAGATTAGGATTAGGTGGGGCCAAGAGGGTAAAGGCTATTTAGTAGCTAGGTGACTTTAGAAAAGTAATTTAATCTCTCTCAATCTGTATTTTTTTTTTCTTTTTTAAGTAATCAAGTAAAATGTGGAGTATCAACATGCCTTGCTATTGGAAGTGATTAATGGAAAATTCAAATGAAATAATGTACGTGAAAAAGGTTTATAAATGACAAAGTATGTTACAAATGTACCTTTTGCTTTGAGTGGTTTCCTGAATGTTAAGGTATTACTTAAATCAAAAGAAAAAAAAAATTGAAGAGTATTTTCTTGAAGTTGAGTACAGTGATTAAAAGTGAAGAATTATATACATATATATTTAATCTCCCCTGGAGATTACTGGCTGAATATTAAAATTAAAAGCAAGGAAAAAAAAAAACAGGTCAGTCAGCAGGGAGAGACAACGTAAGCAGATGAAATGCTAGAAGAACAATTTGCAATGCAATTTGATGCCAAGTAACAATGAGATTTCTAGGCAGAAAGGAAAGGAGAGTATCAGTAGATTAACCATAGAAATGAATTACTCAGTTTGAAGAGAAACACTTGCAGAATGTCATGCTGAAATAAAAGGCAACTGAAACAGGAACATGAATGGATGAGGTGTTCTGGGACTTAAATTTCAGCCACTGTAGTCATATATTGTCCATATATGCAAATCTGAATTCAAAAGTGATCTTGTCTGCTTCTATGCAAATGGGCTTACTTGAGTGCACAAGATTTTTGAGAAAAACCTAAATTCCATTTTTGATTAGGTCAGATTATGGTTAGCTGGAGATCTTCTGGGTGAATTGCAAATGTCAAGAGATCATGTTTTCACGATTTACTGTCAATCTATGGTTTTTTTTTAATTTGCATTATTTGAATGCCTCATAGTTTCACTGGGAAAAAATTATTTCGGTGTTAAGCTAATTAAAATTTCGTAAATGTTTTGCTGTTGTTAGTGCTGTTGAGTCGATTCTGACTCACAATGACCCTACATACAGAACAATGAAACACTGTCCGGTCCTGTGCCATCCTCATAATTGTTGCTGTGTTTGTGACCATCATTGCAGTCATTGTGTCAATCCATCCGACCCTCTACTTTACCAAAGATGATGTCCTTCTCCTGGAACTGATGTCTCCTGATAACATGACCAAAGTATAAGAGACAAAAGTCTGCCATCCTTGCTTCTAAAGAGCATTCTGGCTGTACTTGTTCCAAGATGATTTGTTCCTTCTTCTAGCTGTACGTTGAACATTCTTCACCAACAGCGTAATTCAAAGACATCAATTCTTCTTTGACCTTCCTTATTCATTGTCCAGCTTCCACATGCACATGAGGCAATTAAAAATACCATGGTTTGGGTCAGGCACGCCTTAGTCTTCAGAGTGACATTCTTGCTCTTTAATACTGTAAAGAGGTCTTCTGCAGCAGATTTGCCCAAAGTAATAGGATGTTTGATTTCTTGACTGCTGCTTCCATGGACATTGACTATGGATCCAAGTAAAATGAAATCTTTGACAACTTAAATGCTATCTCCATTTATCATGATGTTGCTTATTGGTCCAGTTGTGAGGATTATTGTTGTTTCATGCTGATGTGTAAAACTGAAGGCTGGAACCTTTGATCTTCATCAGTAAGTCCTTCAAGTCCTCTTCACTTTCAGCAAGCAAGGTTGTGCCATCTGCATACTGCAGGTTGTTAATGAGTCCTCCTTTAATCCTGATACCATGTTCATCACATAGTCCAGCTTCTGAGATTATTTGCTCAGGGTATAGACTGAGTAAATATGATGAAAGTATACAATCCTGATACACATCATTCCTGATTTTAAACCATACAGTATCCCTCTCATAAATAAAGAACATTATATTGTAGTTGTTATGTGCTGTCAAGTCGGACCCAACTCATAGCGAACCCCCCCCCCCCGGGTTTCTGAGGCAGTATAACTACAGAAGTAGATTGCCCAACCTTCCTTCTGAGGAGTGGGTAGTGGGTTTGAACCACCAGCCTTCTCGTTAGCAGTCAAGTGCCTAGGCACTATGCTACCAGAGCTCCTAACATTATATTAGTTTACACAAATACTAATTATAATAGTATTGAAAGAAAATAAGATGTTGATGTCCTACAATATGAAATTATGGTATAAACAGTGATTGAGCACAATTCTTAATGGAACAGAATCTTTAAAAAATGGAGTATTATAATTTTTAGTTCTAGATGGTGCTAAATCTTTCTGCCATGGCTGTGGTTTGTTTTAATAATGATTTGCTAAAATGCTCTACTGCCCATTTCTAGTTTTTTAAAAAAGTTACCATTATTTTATGTTTACTTTCTTTAATTATTCCATATTCTTCTATTTTAATGTTATCCATCAACCATCATTATATAGTAATATACGTAAATATTGTACATTTGCATAAGGCATAGGAAAGTGTAGAATGCACA
>NW_006921783.1:2314508-2326235 GCF_000298275.1 Orycteropus afer afer | reverse complement strand
TTAGGGTTCCAGTTAAGTTTTTCCAAATTTATCATAAGGAACAGAGTAGCAAGATGAGCTCCACATATAATGCTGGTCACAGATATTAGAATAACATTATATCAAATTTCATTCCACTTACCTACCTAGGGCCTGGTTTAAAGCCCTATATGCCTGAATTTCATACCACTGACGACCAGGTAAGAGACCTCTTGGTTTTGAATGCTGGTCATTGTATCGACGCTTTAGTTCAACCTTTTAATTTAAAAATATATAAAAAAAATATGGTACATAATTAGTCTTAAAAATGATATTAACTTCTAATACTTTGAATATCATATTAGTAGGGTAGATAGAGATAGCTGCCATTGAATTGACTTGGATACATGGTGACTTTATGTACAACAGAACAAAATGGTGCCTAGTCCTATGTCATCTTCACAATCGTTGGCATGTTACAGTCCCTTATTGCAGCTATTGTGCTGATCCAACTCTCCAAGGGATTCTTTCTACTTCATTAAACATCCTCCAGCAATTGATCCTTCCTGATAATGTCCTGATAATGTGCCCAAACAAATGAATAAGAAAATGTTCTGTTGTGATCTACAAGGTTTTTACTGGCTAATTTTCAGAAGCAGATAGCCAGGTTTTTCTTCCTAGTCTGTCTTAGTCTGGAAGCTCTGCTATCAACTGTCCATTATGAGTGAACCTGATGGTATTTGAAATATCAGTGGCATAGCTCTCAGCACCACAAAGTCATCACAGTATGACAAACTGACAGAGACAGGTGGTGGTTTATTAGGGTAGAGAGACTTTGTTTTCAGTACTAAAATTTTTTCAATTCATTTACAACATTTTTTTTTCATTCTTACTAAATTCTTTAAATTCCCCCATGCATATAAGTAATTAGTTGTATGATTACTTCAATAAGTTTTACTGATATATAATTTACAGATAATCAAATTCCCAAGTTTTCAGCATGCAAGTAGATGGGTTTTGACAAATATACAGTTATGTAAACAACACCAAAGTCACAATATATTTTCAGCACCCCAGAAAGTCCCCTCTTGACCATGGTCGCAGGGGACACCAAGCTCAACTGGAATAACATACTACACAAAAACATTGTTCCACACACTACTGTGGCAAGTAGAAACTGGGATCTTAAAAGCTTGCAAGCAGCCATCTAGATGCAACAATGGGTCTCTCCTTGCCCAGAGCAAAGAAGAATGAAGATAACCAAAGACACATGGAAACAGCCCAAGGGACTGGTATACCATGTGATTCTCAGCCTGTATGACTGAGATCGGATGAACTAGATGTTGCCCAGTTACCATTGTCAACCACTTGGAGGGGCATATATGTAGGAGATCCTTGAGAGAATGGGAGAACAGTGTGGAACAAAACTCAAAATTATTAAAAAAAAAAAAGTGGGGGGGGACCAGGTTTGGCGGTCTGATAGAACCTGGTGAAACCCCTGAGTCTATGGCCCCTAGCTGCAGCCAAACAAAAGATAGGCATATGAGCTAAACATTTGCATTAGGTAGATATACTCCTTGGAGAGATCAATCATGGAAGAATAGAAGGGCTGTGCATACACAGGGAGACAGCTCAGGGGGCAGGAATGAATGGGAGGGAAGGACACAGCAAAGAGGTAACTATGGGGAGGACATGGGAAGAGAGCTGTTGCATTGTATGAAATTGCAGTCAATCTCATGGGACAAAGTGTATGTGAACTGCTGTATGGAAAATGAATTTGCTCTGTAAACTTTCACACAGATCACAATAAAAATTAAAAAAAAAAAAGTTCCCTCTTGTCCCTTTGTAGTCAATCCCTACTGCTAGCCTGGGCCACTAATAATCTGTTTTCAGTCACTGTAGTTGTGCCTTTTCTAGAATTTCATGTAAATGTTACTATATAGTATGTAGTATCTTGTAACTGCCTTCTTTCATTTACTGTAACAACCTGAAATTTATCCATGTTGTAACCTGTATCAGTAGTTCATTCTCTTATGTTTATCCAGTATGATAATCTGTTTCTTGATAAGTTTAGGCCATTTACATCTAATGTAATTATTGCTATGATTGCATTTAAATCCTTACTATCTTTTCTATTTGTTCTATCTGCTTGCTTGCTTGCCTTTTTTATTAAATCAAGCATTTTTCTTAAATATTTACATTATATTTCCCTTATTGGCTTATTAGTCAGTATGTCTGTTTTATCTTTTCAGTGATTACTTTTACAATGAACATCTTTAACTTATTCGTCTTTTTTTTTAGTAATATCACACTACTACATATAAGGGAGCTTTCATGGCATAAAGCCTAAGGCATTTGACTGCTAACCAGAAGGCTGGTGGTTCAAATCTACCAGCCACTCCTTGGAAGGAAGACTGGGCAATCTACTTCTGTAGAGATACTGCCTCAGAAACCTAAGGAGGGGTCACTATGAGTCAGATTCAACTGGACATCAGTGAATTTGGGTTTTTTTTTTAAATTGCATATAAAATGTAAGCACTACATAACAACAGACTTCCATTTCCCTCTCCTGTTCTTTCTTGTCATGTTTTAGTTCTATATAGATATAAACTTCTGCTGTTGTTGTTGTTATGTGCCCTGGAGTCCGACCTCACTCACAGTGACCCCTCCTTGGGTTTCCGAGGAGTGGATGGTGGATTTCAACCACCAGCTGCTGGTTAGCAGTCAAGCGCCTTAGGCACTATGCTACCAGAGCTCCATATAAACTCTACAATACACTATTATTATTTATACTTTAAACAATTAGGAGCTCTGGTGATGTAGTGGTTAAGGCTCCACTGAAGAAAGATGAAGTGGTCTGCTTCTGTAAAGATTTATAGTCTTGGAAACCCAATGGGAGTAGCAATGAGTCAGAACTGACACAGTAGCAGTGATTTTTTTTGGGGGGTGGGGGTTTTAAATAATTATATTTCATCTTTCAGTTTTTACTTTTGTAACAATTTTATATTTACAAAAAAGTTACAAAGATAGTACAGAGAGATCTCATATACTCTTTATTCAATTTTCCCTAATAAGTGGAAAGACACAGATTGAATACCTTAAGCTCTTGATTTTCTGACAAAATGTTTACATTTTCAATAAATGTGATCTGAAAATACATTCTGTGTTCATGGATTGGAAGCCTTAATACTCTTAGGATGGCAATACTGCCTAAAGTGATATACAGACTCAATGCAATCTCTATCAAATTCTCAATGGTGTTTTTCACAGAAATAGAAAAACCTATAATTCCTATGCAATTTTAAGAGACTTTAACTAGCCAACAATACTGAAAATGAACCAACTTATTACAGTGCTACAAAAGTAAAAACAGTGGGATATCTGCATAAGGACAGACATATACACCAAGAAAATAGACTAGAAAGTCCAGAAATAAACCCTTACATATATATGGTCAATTGATTTTTGACAAGGGTGCCAAGATTATTCAACGGAGTACCAAGACTATTCATTTCAATAAATGGTGCTAGGAAAACTGGATATACATACAAAAGAATAAAGTTAGATCAATACCTCAGACCATATCCAAAAATCAACCTAAAATCCATAAAAGACCTAAGTCTAAGAGATAAAACTATAACACTCTTAGGAGAAAACATATGGGAAAAGCTTCATGACCTCTGATATGGCAACAGATTCTTAGATATGACACTAGAAGAACAAGCAATAATAGAAAAAATAGAAAATTTGACTTCATCAAAATTATAAATTTTTGTGTAGCAAATAACACTATCAAGAGAACGAAAAGGTAATTCACAAAATTGGGGAAAAAACTGAAAATCATGTATCTGATAAGAAGTTAATATTCAGAATATTGCATCAGGCAAATCTACTGCCAAAGGTCTCTTTAAATTTTAAAAAGCAAAGACATCGCTCTAATGACTAAGAAGCATCTGACACTAGCCACAATTTTTTCAGTCACCTCACATGCATGTGAAAGTTGAAAGTTGGAAAAGGGAGAGGGCATATTGAGGCTTTATTATTTAATGGGTACAGAGTTTGTTTGGGATGATAAAAATATCTGGAAACAGACAGTAGTGATGGCTATACGTTGTATATGTATTTAACACTACTGAATTATACATACACACAAAAATGGTTAAATGATAAATTTTATGTTGTGTATATTTTATTATAATAAAAGTCATAATATATATATATATATGTGTGTGTGTGTGTGTATTTATATATTAAATAGACCAAGAAGGTGTCATTCAAACAGAATAGAGGGATACTTCATGGTTTAAAATCAGAAAGTGAGTACATCACGGTTTTATCCTTTCACTATACTTATTCAATCTGTATGCTGTACAAAAATCCAAGAAGCAGACTATATGAAGAAGAACATGGCAAGATTGGAGGAAGACTCACTAACAACTGGCAATATGCAGATGACACAATTTTGCTTGCTGAAAGTGAAGATGACTTGAAGCACTTACTGATGAAGATTAACGACTACAGTCTACAGTACAGATTGCATCTCAACATAAAGGAAACAAAAATCCTCACAACTGGACCAATAAGCAGCATCACAATAAATGGAGAAAAGACTGAAGTTGTTAAAAATTTTGTATCACTTGGTTCCACAATCAACACCAACAGAAGCAGCAGCCAAGACATCAGAGGATGTACTACACTGAGCAAATCTGCTGCAAAAGACCTCTTTCAAGTGCTGAAGAGCAGATGTTTCCTTGAAGACTAACCCAAACCATGGTATTTTCAATTGCCTCATATGCATGTGAGAGCTGGACAATGAATAAGGAAGACTGAAGAAGAGTCAATGCTTTTGAGTTGTGGTGTAGCAAAGAATACTGAGAGTACCATGGACTGCTAAAAGAACTAACAAATCTGTCCTGAAAGAAGTGCAGTTGGAATGCTCCTTGGAAGCGAGAATGGCCAGACTTCATCTCACCTACTTTGGTCATTTTGTCAGAAGGGACCATCCCCTGGAGAAGGATATCATGCTCAGTAAAGTGGAGGGTAAACGAAAAAGAGGAAGGCCCTCAACAAGATGGACTGACATAGTGGCTGAAACGATGGGCTCTGGTATAGCAAGGATTGTGAGGTTGGCACAGGACCATGCAGTGTTTCATTCTGTTGTACATAGGGTTGCCATGAGTCGGAGTCAACTCGACAGCACCCAAAAACAACAACAAAATATCTTTTAAAGAATTCAAGAGAAAGAAAAAAACAAGTAAGATAATATTCTACCTAAATTAAACAAGAAATGGTTCTCAAATTCAAATTACAGCAATTTATCCACCTATAAAAAACTGTTGGTATTAGAAGCTCAAAAATGGATTACAATTCCTAGCCACTGGTTAATCCAATGTGATACAGTAGGAATTGCTCCCTTCAGTTAGGCAGATTTTTTAAAATATCCTCTATATAGCATTCTTGGACAGGTTATCAAATAGTATATTTTTGTAGTATCAGCCCAGGTAAAGCTGCAAAAAGTTACTTTCTTAAAAATACGTTGGATCTTTGACATAAATTAACAGAATTTAATAGTTTTAATAAGTTATAAAACTACTCAAGAGTCTACTAGAGATTCTATAATGATGTAAAGCCTGTGAAAGCCAGAACCTGTGTAAGGCAGAAATCTGTCACAGAAGGAAAACTCACTGGGTGTTTATGAGGTAGGATTCTTAATACAGAACAATATAAAAGTGGTAAGCACTTTGTCAAAGGCAGAAAACTTGCAAGACCTGGAAAAGCAAAGAAGTCTCACTGAGTTCCAACTCTCTCACACAGGTTTCACTGTACTAACCTTTTTAAACAAAGGATATCTTGAGGAGAGAAAGATGAGTACACTCCCGACAAGTACCTTTCAAATTGGTAGGTAAAAATTTCATTTTATACCCCCTCAAAAAGAGTGTGTCCAATTCTAAATGAAAATTTTGTAACTAGAAAATAAAGAAAATAAACTTTCCTTTAACTGCTGAAGATGACTTTCTTGAAGTCATATAAATAAATGGTACCATAGAAAACATTAAAATAATTTCTGAAAATACAACAATAAAGTGATTATAATAGTTGAAGATTTGAAGAAGAATTTAAAAATTCTATCCAACTGGAAAAAATATATATATTTCCCAAAATGTAACTAAAGTTGTTTCTTTATAGTATTTTACAGTACTTTATTAAACAGTATTTTCTTCAAAGAGATTTGGCATTCACCCTTTTCCAGACATAATAGTTTAGGAGTTTTCAAAATTTCATATACTACAGACTAACACTTTATTTTGATCGTTCTGTCTACAATAATAATTGCTATAGGAAACATTAATTATAAATGCAATGTTTAGAGAAAACGTAACATCTATTAGATTAAATTACCTCATTTTTATTTTTATTAGTTATTTCATCAAAAAAATTGACTTTTCTGTATGACTAAATTATTTCAATTTCTTGCAAAGTTTCAAATACTTTCTACAATCTAAATAGTTTTTTAAATGCTGTCAATATTTTAACCAGGGGAATTATTTTAGTTGAAACATAAAAACAAAATCTTTTGAAATGAACTATATATAAAGATTAATTTTGACATATTTTTATTATATGAAGAAATAGATTTTTAAAAATTAATAAATAAAAAAATTATATTTGGGATAAACTTAAACTCCAAACTCACTACCATCGAGTTGATTCCAACTCGTAGCATTTTCAAGGTGGTAAATCTTTACAGAAGTAGACTGAACAGTCTCCCTTCTGTGGAGTGGCTGATGAGTTTGAACTACCAACCTTCTTGTCAGCAGTCAATGCTTTAGGTACTATGCCATAAGAGCTCCTTATGTTTGAGATACCACACAACTAAAGGTTTAGAAAAAGGAGAGAGCCGAAACACCTCATTTTAATGACATCAGAATCTATTTCACTGTACACTTAAGGATTATCAGCCATGAAAATCAATGCCCAATTTAAAATGACATATAACATATGTGAAAAAGCCAGTTTCTCCTGCCAGCAAATACCCTAAATGTTAAGTAAACCAAAGGCTGGAAGGGATTAGTTGAAATGTCAAAAGACAATCTTTTACTTTTACCTGCTCATCCTTATAAACACAATCTTATCCCTCAGGCATGCTTTCCAAACAAACAGTTTCAGTGCAGCAGCTAAACGCCTATGGCAAGCTTTCCCATCTTGCAACTGTCAAAGAGATTAGTCTTTGATCTATTTGGGAGGTCATGCCCACAGTCACATTAGTTATAGAGTCTAACAACATTATACCTGTTGACCAATGCTTCTTTAATGCCTAATGAGATAGACATTTAATATTATGGAACTTAACTGTGAATGTTTTTTCTATGTTTTGACAGGAAGTAAACACCATAGAGTGAACTCAAATGTGGTTTGGAAAGATGATCTTTTAGATCAGTTAACATTACTTTTCAAATACATTTTACAAGACTTTCCCAAAATAGAAAGCTTTACTTAATTGTACACTCTGGAAAGACTTTAAACCACTTGCTCCCTGTCCCAACAAATATGTAATAACAAACAAAATGTAATTTTGGAGAGGTGAGTGAACATGAGGGACAAGGCAAACTATTTTATCAGAAGTTGCAAACTAAAGGCCCACAGTTGTGTTCTCTGTGGCCCTTAGTATGATTTAAAGTAATTTAATTATCTGACAACATATAAAATCTGGCTATTGCACCACTGTCCTCAATTAGCTTGCACATTTAAATTACTTGTTTAGCCCTTGTAGTTGTTAAAGTTTGCAACTCATTGGTTCAGATATTGCATTAATTCACAAAACTATTTTTTTTTCATAATTGGAGTTCAAAGTTAACACAAAATAAAAAGCACCCTGAATATAATAGTTTCTAAACAAATGAAAATATATCTACATCAAATGCTAACCTGACTGATATATAAGTATAAGCAGCAAAGACACAGGTAATCAAGTCTGAGGCAATATTTATAATCATGTAAAAATACATGATAGATGCATCGTAATATATTTCAGATCTAACAGTAAGTTCTATTAATTCCTCCATATCTTGGTTTTATTGGAAATCATAACCAACCTAATTATAGCAGTAATAGAAAGTATAACATAAACCAAAAGAATTATACTGCATATATCAACAAGAAATCTGGAGCACAATTTTGAAAATTAGATGATTTTTTCTACTTGTTGTTGTTGTTGTTGTTATGTGCCGTCGAGTCGGCCCCGACTCATAGCGACCCTTCCTTGGGTTTCCAAGGCAATATCACTACGGAAGTAGGGCAACTCAAATTGGCCGTAAATAGCTTTCTACAAGAATATCTTTTTATAAGTTTTATAAGTAGCTTCTGAAGAAACAAATGATGTGATAAATCTGAGCTGGACATTTTTAATGTATCTTTTCACTTTACTACAAACTCACGTGAATGATGATGAATTTTATCCCAATACATATAAATATGTATATAATTTCAGTAATAAATGCCTTCCTGAAAACAATCGACATAGAATACAATTTCTTTCTTGAATGTAAACTTAAAAGATAAAAGTTCAAGCCTCCAAATAAGACTAAGAATAAATAATCAGCTAAACTTACTAATAAAAATATTAAGAAAACTTTGCTTCAGTAAAAATAAACACATTGTCCAGCAAACACTCAAGAAAAACAGTTTTATCTTTAGCCAAGACACAGGACCTAAAACTAAACATTTAGGGCAAACCAAATCTGGAAGACAGAGAATGTGCATTAGAAACATTTACTACTCTATATCATCACAATGTAAACACTTTTATCAGGGTAAGTATCACAATATAAATTCCAATGGTTAGAATTCTAAACTCAGTGTAAGATCTTACATATGAAACGATTTAGCTAGATAAAAAGAATATAGCTGGTTTTATTTGATCTGGCATATTTTCAAGAGTTCTGAAACACCGTGCTAACCAAATATAGTATAATTTTTTTTTTTTATTGCAGCAAAATGGGTTTCTGCCAAGAGTTAAGCAGCCAAGCTCTTAAAAAAAAAAAGACAGAGAGAAAGAGAGAAAAGGGAAAAAAAAGCACATTGGAAATTGTTTTCAATTGTCACTTATGTTTCCTGTTACATTGGGGCTTGACAACAATCTACCAAAAAATAAGAATCATGACATAATAATAGTGATCTAACTTATCTCATATATGCTTTAAGACTACTTTGGATGAAACACTTTTTTGCTGAGAAATCTATATTCAGGTCTGTATCATAAATGTTAGTATTGAAAGAAAAGATTAAAATTTTCAAATATAAAAAATAGAACAAAATATATTCCACTCAAATCAGGTACCTCCTTTTTTCAACATATCCAACCTTACTAATTGTAATAATTTAGCTTATACATTCTATCCAAGATTGTTTATTAGTTATTTAGCAACATTTAAACACTCTCAGGTACTTTAAATAATAAAGTACTTGTTGGTATAGAGCATTAGATACTAGCTTTTTTTTATTGTGAACATAATTTGTCAAGACAAACAGTAGAAATTAACATTTTCCTTCCAAAAGAAAAAAGATAGTTAATACTTTAAGATATGCAGGAAAACTTAACTTTGATATGCTTATTACATAGAGGGCTAATTGAAAACAGTTTTAAAAGAATAAATAGGCTTGTGGCAATTTAGTTAGGTTATCCATGCTTGAGCAAGTCACAGTACCTCCATTTAATTTTCTTTTATCAAATTATTCATCTGTTAAAAGAAGAAAGAAATTCCTGCCAACCTTATCTCACAAAGTTAGTTGGAGAAGGAAGAGATAAGGAACATGAAACAATAAAGCACCATATTATAGAGATAAGTGGGCTGGAAAATCATTACTTATCCCGTATTTCTTAAAACTAGTGTTGGTTTGGATGGGCTTTCCATTCTCTCATATTGTTGCATATATGTTATAAAGACTCATAGGACTGACAAACATTATATGGGTCATCTAGTCAATACCTGAGGCTGATCACCTCAAACCATGGTTTTAACACCTGTACCAAATCTTTCTGAAGAAACTGTGAATATACTACTCAATGTATAGGCACTATTTTGGGTGATTTATAAAATAACTGGATGACTTACAAAATTAATTGCTTCTGTTAATGGAGTGACTACTTTTCTATGAAATATCAGTGAAAATATGCCCATTGGCAGGATACAGAGAACAGCTTTCACATAAACCCTTTTCTAAATAACTTCTATAACTGATCTCAAATTTTCTGAGAAAATTTAATTAACATTGCACCAACGGCCACTGAGTTGACTTGGAGTCATGGTGACCCCATGTATGTAAGAGTAAACTATATTCCACAGGGTTTTCAATGGCTGAGTTGGTAGTGATGGCAGGGATAGAAAGGAAAGGCAAAACCCAGTGAGAGGAGGCTAAGACTAAGAATTCATGTAATTAATCACTAGGACATTTAAAAACATATATGAGCAAGAAAAAGTGTACATATAAGAGAAATGATGTAAAAATATTGGGAAGATACTGAAAATCTACTTGAAAGCTTAAAAATCTACCTGTAGAAATTGCATTATCCACTGTTCAACAACTGAAGCATGATACTCTTTCCACAAAGATTATTATAATTACATCCAAAATTCTCTTTAAAAAAAAAAAAAAAAAAAAATATATATATATATATAGATGGGAGCCAAGGGATTATAGTTATTATAAGAAGTCACCTACTGTATTTAGTATGTGTTAGGCTCCTAATAAAAGCTTTATCAGATTTTTTTCAACTTGACAAAAATTATTTAAAAATAAATGCAAATGTTTCCTTTAATTCACAATATACATGTGTTCACCTTACTAAAAAGCAGTGGTTCTCAATTAAGAATGATTTTGCCAGCAGACCCTGAAGCTTTATAGTTGGAAAAATCTGTGACACACTTATTCAAAGGCTACTACATATCTGAATCCCGTAGGGTTTAAGGAGATCTGATAAATACATTAATTAAAATCCAAGACAACCAAAATTTTTCTCTGAATTTAAAAAAATAAAAACTTTTAAATTATTTTGAGAGAAGTTAAAAAATCTCATCATTTCCCTCAAGCTACTGCTGTTGATTATATTCTGTGCCAACAGAAATAGTTAAGTATAAACTAACTACCCAAGTCCCCAGAGTGAAAATTCACTTTTAAAGACTTCAACCTACTTTGAAAGCAAAATTAAAACATAAAGGTCGACAAAGATCTTATCCTTTCCAAAAATATGATGAATGCAAGAAAAAAATTTCAGAATTTTTAAAAATCAAAACAAAAGTTCACATTTGTTTTATTAATTACCCAAAAGTTTACCTTTTATCTATATTCAGGCATGGCTTTCCCTTTAATGAAATAAATGACATGAAGATCGGGATGAAAATAAAGACAAAGGTTATCACCCGACCTTGCTTAAAAATTAGTGATTTTAAATGTTTCCTCTTATAATGCTAAAACATTCCTTCAAACAATATGGGAATCAAAAAAATTAACTTCAGCAATTCATCCATTTACTTATTGATTTTCAGGAGGGATCAACACAAAGAGTTTTGTTACCTCATTTTTCACCGCCCATAGCAAATACACAAATTGTCAACTGAGACAGCTTACTTAGATGTAAAATAGATTTTAATTTTGGAATTTTAAAATATACTTAGAGATAGTCTGTGTGCTTAGACAGAGCACGGGTGCCCTAACCAGTCCTCCACCGATTTTTTTTTTTTTTTTTTAATCTCTTTCTTTTTCCTGGTGATT
>NW_006921783.1:2300319-2303216 GCF_000298275.1 Orycteropus afer afer | reverse complement strand
CTCGGGAGGGTAACAAGGGAAAGTGTTCAGTGCAGATCAGTGAGTAAGCACCAGCCCGCCCATGCTTACCTTGCTCCCGGAGACTTGGGCCCTCTCGGGACAGTAACAAGGGAGCTGTCTGAGCACTAGTGACTGGGTTTTACCCCTTTCTCCTGCTCTTCCCACAGCCCTTTTAGTTTATCTATATACATGGCCATTTCTCCTGAGTAGCCAACCACATGTTACTATGGGGGCTAGATCCAAGTGGGTTTCTTTATCAGGTGCTACAATGGAACCAGAACTCCATTCCACGCTGACTTTGGGCTCTACTCCTGGATCTAGTTTCCTACAGCTTGGAAAAAAAAAAAGATCCAAATTCTTACAATGGCATGCAGGCCCTAAGTGATTTGGCTCTTCCATACTTCACTCAGCCTCTAACTTACTCTCAACTTCAGCCTCTTTCAGTTCCAGGAAACTGCTAATCTATCCTTTCTCACCTTAGGGCCTTAGCATATGATGTTTTCTCTGCTGGGAATATGCTTATTGATTCTGTTCTTAACTCCCAGGCTCCTTTCCTGTGCCAGTTTAAATATCATTTCCTTAGGAAGTTTTTTCCTGACTTGCAAAGACTTGGTCAAGGTCCTGTTATACATTATCATGGTTCCTGTGATTTCACCCCACACCCCTAGTAATCTTTATCAGAACTGTAATTAATTGTTTCATACCAATATTCCTTGCTAGACTGTAAACTCCACAAGACAACAGGCAGTCTGTGCAGTGTATCTTGGTGCCCCCAGAGTCTTATCATTGTAGCTGGTACTCTAACCTACCAAACAAAAAAAACCCCAAACTCACTGCCATGGAGTTTATGACTCACAGTGATCCTACAGGCCGGAGAACTGCCCCACTGAGTTTCCGAGGCTGTAAATCTTTATGTAAGCAAACTGCCTTATCTTTCTCCCCTGGAACAGCTGGCAGGTTCAAACCAAGGGCCTTTCATTAGCACCCTAATGCTTTAAACACTGTGCCACAAAAGCTGCTGCCTACTCCACCCAGATACCATAAAAATAGTTGGCTGATTATTCTGAATAGTTTTGTAATCTGGTCTCTAATGGGGCTTTTCCACTTTATCAAATGTTTGTTTGAATCTCAATATAAACAAGATTCAAATCTTGTATCTCTAGATCCTCCACTCCATTTAGGAAAATTAGCATAAGTAAATGGACATCAAGATGGTAAGTGAAAGGCATTGCTTAACTTCACTTTCCTTATACATTCAACCATCTGAGTCGGGATAGGACTCTAGGGCAGTAGGTTTGTTTGGGGGTTTAGATCCTATCTCACTAAATCACTCTGTTATATAATCATGTCTTTTACTAAGTTAGAGAAAACACTTGTGTAACAATAACATCTTATTCATTTTTGCACCTACTGTATTTAGTACAACATAGGTTCTTAGTATAACAGAACAAGGGGATATGGCATGGTTTAAAATCAGGAACAGTGTGCATCATACTTGTATCCTTAGACCATTACTTATTGAATCTGTATGTTGAGCAAATAAGCCAAGAAGCTAGACTATTTGAAGAAGAATGTGGCATCAGGATTGGAGGAAGACTCATTAACAACCTGTGATATGCAGATGACATAACTTTGCTTGCTGAAAGAGAAGATGACTTCAAGCACTTACTGATGAAGATTAAAGACTGAAGTATGGATTATACTTCAACATAAACAAAAAGAAAATCCTCACAACTGGACCAATAAGCAACATTACAATAAAAGGAGAAAAGATTGACATTGTCAAAAATTTCATATTACTTGTATCTACAACACCAACAATGGAAGCAGCAGTCAAGAAATCAGACATTGTACTGCACTGGGTAAATCTGTTGCAAAAGACTTCTTTAAAGTGTTGAAGAGCAAAGATGTCTTTTTGAAGACCAAGATGCATCTAACCCAAGCCATAGTATTTTTTAATTGCCTCATATGCATGTGAAAGTTAGACAATGATTAAGGAAGACCAAAGAAGAGGTGATGCTTTTGAGTTGTGGTGTGGGTGAAGAATACTGAAAGTACCATGGACTGCCAGAAGAAGGAACAAATCTGTCCTGGAAGAAGTCCAGCGAGAATGCTCCCTGGAAGTGAGAATGGCCAGATTTCGTCTCACCTACTTTGGTCATATTGTCAGAAGGGACCATTTCCTGGAGAAGAATATCATGTTTGGTATTTGAGGGTCAGCAAAAAAAGAAAGGCCTTCAACAAGGTGTACTGACAAGTGGCTGCAACAACGGTCTGAAGTACTGCAAGGATTATGAGACTGGCAACGGACTGGGCAGTGTTTTGTTCTGTTGTACATAGGATTGCTATGAGTCGGAGCTGACTTGACAGCACCTAACAACAACAAGCAGGAGCTAAGTAAAAGTTTGGTTAATGAGTAAATAAACCAACAAAGAAACCCACAAGATCATTCATATGTGTAATTTTAAGATTATTCAAAATGAATATATGGGCTTAAGAACACATTCTGCTTTCCAGCAACCCCAAGGAAGCTCGGGACAGGCAAGACTGAAAAGGCAGGACATTCCTCTTGTTACTCTTATACCCCACACCCGCTTGGTGAATGGAGGTGTGGCCATACCCCACTCCTACCTACCTTCTGGGCCCACAGGAACTCCATCACAGTCTGTTTGCTTGGACAGAGCCTGGGTGCCCTGCCCTGTCTGCCGATTTTTTTTTTTTTCCTATTTCATTTTTATTTTTCTGGTGATTAGTTTGCTTGTATTTGCCTGTTTTAAAACAACTAATATTATTAATACTTTTGTCTTTTTTATTATTATTCTTAATCTTGCCCTACCAGGTCCTACTTTTCAGCATTTTTTCTTTTCCTTGTGCCTGGTTGAAATTTTTTTTTTTAA
>NW_006921783.1:2289049-2295834 GCF_000298275.1 Orycteropus afer afer | reverse complement strand
ATGAGACAAAATATATGTGAACTGCTGTATGGAAAGTGAATTTGCTCTGTATATCTTCACCCAAATCACAATAATTAAAAAATATATATATGAATATATGAATCTACTCAAAATTATTAAGATGCCAAGTCTCTTCAACAAATAGTAGTAGGACAATTGGATTTCCACATACAAAAGAATGAAGTAGAAGATCCATACCTCATATCATTAAGAAAATGAACTCAAAATGGATCAATGACCTAAATATAAGAACTAAAACCATAAAAGTCTTCATAGAAAACAGGAGTAAAGTTTCAGGCCCTTGCTTTTGACAACAGATTCTTAGATATGACACCAAAAGCATAAGCAACAGAAGACAAAATAGATAAACTGAACTCTATCAAAATAAAAACTGTGCACATAAAGGACTTTATCAACAAAGTAAAGCGACAATTTACAGAATGGGAGAAAATATTTGGGAACTACATGATGAGGCTACCACTTGTCTGTCAGTTTGTCATACTGTGGTCGCTTGCATGTTGGTGTGAGGCTGAAGGTTATGCCCCTAGTATTTCAAATACCAGCTGGGTCACCTATGGTGGCAGTTTTCAGCAGAGCTTCCAGTCTAAGACAGACCTGGAAGAAGGAAGGGGCCATCTACTTCTCAAAGAATTGGCCAGTGAAAACCTTATAAATAGCTGTAAAACACTGTCTGATATATTACTGGAAAACTTTATGAGTAGCCCTGAATCACTATCCAATAAAACTGCCAGAAGATGAGCCTCTTAAGTAGGAAGACACTCAAAATGCAATTGGGGAAGTGCTTCCTCCTCAGAGTAGAGCTGAACTCAATGTCGTGGATGAAGTAAAGCTTTCGGGATCTTCATCTGCTGATGTGGCAAGACTCAAAATGGCAAGAAACAGCTGCAAACATCCATTATTAACAGGAACATGGAATGTACGAAGTATGAATCTAGGAATATTGGAAGTTATCAAAAATGAAATAGAACGCATAAAGATCAATATCCTAGGTATTAGTGAGCTGAAGTGGACTGGTTTTGGCCATTTTGACTCAGATAACCATATGATCTACTATGCTAGGAATGACAAATTGAAGAGGAATGGTGTGGCATTTATCATCACAAAAAATGTTTCGAGATCTATCCTGCAGTATAATGCCATCAGTGATATGGTAATATACATATGCCTACAAGGAAGACCAATACTATTATTGAAATTTATGCACCAACCACAAAGGTAAAGACGAGGAAACTGAAGTTTTTTTTACCAGTTCGTGCAGTCTGAAATTGACCAAACATGCAATCAAGATGTGTTGATTACTACTGATGATTGGAATGCAAAAGTTGGAAACGAAGAATCACTGGTAGTTGGAAAATGTGGCCTTGGTGATAGAAATAATACTGGAGATCACATGATAGAATTTTGCCAGACCAACAACTTATTCATTGCAAATACCTTTTTTCAACAATACAAACAGCAGCTATACATGTGGACTTTGCCAGACAGAGTACACTAGAATAAGACTGATTATATCTGTGGAGGGAGCTCTGGTAGCATAGTAGCTAAGGCACTTGACTGCTAACCAGAAGGCTGGTGGTTCAAACCCACCAACCACTCCTCGGAAGGAAGATGAGGCAATCTACTTCCGTAGTGATACTGCCTCAGAAACCCAAGGAGGGGTCGCTATGAGTCAGGTCTGACTCGACGGCACATAACAACTAACAATATATCTGTGGAAAGAGGCAATGGAAAAGCTCAGTATCTTCAGCCAAAACGAGGCTAGGAGCTGACTGTGGAACAACCATCAACAGCTCATATTCAAGTTCAAGTTGAACCTGCAGACAATTAAAAGAAGTCCGTAAGAGCCAAAATATGACCTTGATTATATCCCTCCTGAATTTAGAGATCATCTAAAGAACAGATTTGATGCACTGAACACCAATGACCAAAAGCCAGAGAAACTGTGGGATGACATCAAGATCATCCATGAAGAAAGCAAAAAGTCATTAAAAAGACAGGAAAGGAAGAAAAACCAAAATGGATGTCAGAAGAGACTCTGAAACTTGCCCTTGAGTGGAGAGTAGCTAAAGCAAATGGAAGAAATGACAAGATAAAAAAGCTGAACAGAAGATTTCAAAGAGCAGCTTGAAAAGACAAAGTTTATTCTTATAATGAAATGTGCAAAGACCTGGAGTTAGAAAACCAAAAGGGAAGAAGACACTCAGCATTTCTCTAGCTGAAAGAACTGAAGAAAACATTCAAGACTTGAGTTGCAATAGTGAAAGATCCTATGGGCAAAATATCGAACGAGGCAGAAAACATCAAAAGAAGATGGAAGAAATACACAGTCACTGTACCAAAAAGAATTGGTTGATGCTCATCCATTCCAGGTGGCATATGATCAAGAACCAATGGTGTTGAAGGAAGAAGTCGAAACTGCACTGAAGGAATTGGCAAAGAATAAGGCTCCAGGAATTGATGGAATACCCACTGAGATATTTCAACAAACAGATGCCATGCTGTAGGCACTCACTCGTCTATGCCAAGAAATTTCGAAGACAGCTACCTGGCCAAGTGACTAGAAAAGATCCATATTTGTACCCATTCCAAAGAAAGATGACCCCACAAAATGTGGAAATCATTGAACAATATCATTACTATCACACGTGAGTAAAATCTTGCTGAAGATAATTCAAAAACAGCTGCAGCAGTATACTGACAGAGAACTTCCAGAAATGCAAGCTGCGTTCAGAAGAAGATGGGGAACGAGGGATATCATTGCTGATGCCAGATGGATCTTGGCTCAAAGCAAAGAATACTAGAAAGATGTTTACTTTATTGACTATGCAAAAGCATTTGATTGTGTGGATCATAACAAATTATGGATAACATTGAGAAGAACAGGAATTCCTGAACACTTAATTGTGCTCATAAGAAACTTGTACGTAGACTAGGAGGCTGTCATTCGAACAGAACAAGGGGATACTTCATGGTTTAAAATCAGGAAAGGAGTGCATCAGGGTTATATCCTTTCACCACATTTATTCAATCTGTATGCTGAGCAAATAATCTAAGAAGCTAGACTATATGAAGAAGAGTGACTTGACGGCATCTAACAACTGCAACACTGTGGAAAAGAGTTTGGTGATTCCTCAAAAAGTTAAACATATAATTACCATATGACACTGTAATTTCACTCTTAGGTAAAAGCCAGGGCTTTGAACCATTCAAAACAGTTCAGTCATATCCAACAGAATGTATGCATCGCATAGCAATCAAATCTCTTGCATGTGGGATTTTGACCTGAGTAGGAAACAGGCAGCGATTTCCCACTCAAAGACGGTGGCCAAACACACCACTTTAAATGTGTGTTGGTCACCATCTTTGAGTGGGGCATCACTGCCTGTTTCCAACTCAGGTCAAAATCTCACACACGAGAGAGTTAGTTGCTATGCAACACTTACATTTCATTGGCCATAACTGACTGTTTTAAACTGGTTAAAAGCCCTGGCACAAACCCCACAGAACTGGAAGCATGTATTCAAGCAGGTATGTTTACACCAATGTTCATTTCAGCATTATTCACAATAGGCAAAAGTTGGAAACAAACCAGAAGTCCATCCAAAGAGGAATGGATAAACAAAATGTGGTATATCCATATAATAGAAAATTATTCAGCCATAAAGAGAAATGAAGTTCTGATACATGCTACAACATGGATGAATCTGGAAAACATTATGCTAAGTGAAATAAGCCAGACACAAAAGGACAAATATGGCCAACTTTTTACAACAGGCAAATGTATAGAGACAAAAGTGTATTGGTTATTAACTGGGATGGGGAGAAGGGGGAATGTACTCCTATTGTTTAGGAGTACTGAGTTTTTGTTTGGGGTAATAAAAAAACATTTGGAAATGGACAGGAGTAATGGCTGTATCACATAGTAAATGTAATTAATGTCACACTTAAATGGTTCAAATGGCAATTTTTGTTATATTTATTGACCACATTAAAATTTAAATATCAAGAAAGGTTTTTGTTTTTGAAATCAAGTTTTTCTCAATAAACTACAACCCTTTGCATTACTGCTCTCATTCATTTGCTGATGAATATTCACATAGTTGTCAAAGCAACAAGACTAATTGAGGGTACAAACTTCATTTGTCAGAATGAAGAATTCTACTATTGCCATCATCTGATAGTATTTTGAAACCTAGAAGCACTGGTTTAATGTGGTTTGATGTACTCTATTTTATTAGTACTATTAACCTTTAGACAAGTACACTGCCTTTTTCTGTGGGCTGTAAAATGTCAATGATGGGAGCTTATAAATATGTATGTATTTAAGTGTATGGTTGTATGTGTTTGTAATAAAGTTAATAAGAAATGTAACAACACTAAAAAAAAAAACACTTACTGAATACTAAACGTACAATGGACTGCTAGAAGAATGAACAAATCTGTCTCAGAGGAAGTACAGCCTGAATGCTCTTCAGAAGCAAGAATGGCAAGACTCAGGTCTCTTGCACTTTGGTCATGTTGTCAGAAGGGACCAATCCCTAGAGAAGGACATCATGTTTGGTAAAGTAGAGGGTCAGCAAAAAAAGGGGAAAACCTTCAACAAGATAGATCGACATGATGGCTGCAACAATGAGTTCAACAACAATTATGAGGCAGGACTGGGCAATGTTTCATTCTGTTGTACATAAGGTCAGTGAGTCAACCAACCTGACAGCACCTAATAACCACAATAACAAAATAAACCCCTATATTTCTCAATCATGAATGTAACTTTTAAAAAATAAAATACACTCAAATGACTCAATACATTCAGAGATAAGAGAAAATATGTTAACAAAAAATGGAATTCACAAGTTATTAAATGCCAACAGTAATAAGAGCTTATCAGATCACTATCTGAATTTTAAAGTTTCCAAATGAAATCTATTTTTGTAACTCATCATACTATATTTACTAAAGGAAATAATACATAAATATAAAATGTATTATGTTAAATTATTTTACTTGTTATAAGAACAAAATGCTTATTATATTGAGCATTAACATATTATTAAACCAATTATAAAAATTTAACATATCATATCTTCTAAAGTTTTAAACTTTTTAGCCATATACGTTAACTTAATAAATTTTTTTCTCAGCAGAGTAAAGGCACATTACCCATGAATAGAGAATATTTTATTAGGAGTACAGATAAAAAAACAATTTTAAATAGAAAATCTTATACTACATCATGTTTCACAAAATATGTCCATGTCACTAAGTTGAGATGTGGATGAATTATACAAAAGTGAAGGCTTTTGCACTTAGACAGCATCATAATTAGCCAAAAGACTTGCTTTAGGTATTCATTAAAAGATCAGCATTGCTATCACCATAAGTTAGTTGCATTAAAAGAAAACAACTTCTCTTTGAGTTATATTTTTCCACCAGTCTCTGGACACATAAAGGCCTCGGTTCATTCTAATGCCCCTCAAAGACTTTGGTTGAGTGCATAGAAAGTTTTCTTTTTAACTATTATATGCTTAAGTATATCCTTATAGAATTATCAGAAGCATCTGGGAAAGGTAGAAGTGAAAAAAAATCCACATTGGGAAAGTTAGCTTAATGCTGGCCCTTCAGAGTGGCCCATTATCAACATTTCATAGTGGGTTTCTTTATTTTCATGTCTCTGAGGTATGTGCAATAAATTATGACTTGAACTAAACAAGTCACACTTGGCTCCAAAATGCAATTTTCCTACTTCTACTTTCTAGTCCCCAAGGTGGGAAGAGGAAATCCTGGTCACAGCCAAAGAAGTCATATTTTTGGCTCTAAAATACATTTTCCTGCTTCTCTAAAAGCCATATTCCGCCATGGAGACTAGAAGAGTCTTAACTTAGTATTTTAATTTTTACTTCCATAATCTGTTTCTTAAATTAAGAAAAAATTTTAGCATCATAAAATTAATGTCACTGCCCTCTTTTTCCCAATCAAATCACTTTTCTAACTCAGATACTAATCTTAACCTTTTAAAAAATGAATATAAATGAAATAATATATTTAAAAATTATGCAGAAATAGAATATTTAAAGTTCTCATTTGTAAATCGCTTCTACTTATTCCTGCATAGTAAATTAGGTATTAATATCAAATACTATAAAATACAAATTTAAGGCCTAGTTGTTTGAAGTATAGTTTTAGTTTTGCAAGAGCCATTAAAAGAGATCATTTGGTTCATTATCTCAGATCACAGAAAAGAAGAATATGACAGATTAACCATAAAGTAACACTCAAGAGAGTGTTAACACTTGTATAATTCCTTCTTTTTGTGTAGTAGAACCTGTGACTTGCTTCTAACCCATCAAGAATATGGTAAGGCTGAGGAGATTGCCATTCTCTTGATTAAGTTACGATTTATGGCAAAGGTGATGCGATAGTCACTCTTGTGATTATGCTAAGTTAAATAAGATTCTGTTTTAGCAGACTGAAGTGAGAGATTATTCTGCTGGCCCTGAAGAAGTAACTGCCATATTGTTTAAGGGCCTGTGAAAGGGTCACAAGGCAGGGAACTGTGAGTAGTGTCTAAGAGCCAAGAGTGGCCCTTGGTTGAATCAGCAAGAGGCGACCTCAGTCCTACAACCATAATGAATGGAATTCTGCCAACAACCTGAATAAGCCTGGAAGAGGAGCCATCTCAGCTCCAGATTGTTGTTGTTGCTGTTATTTGCCGTCGAGTCGGCCCCGACTCATAGCGACCCCTCCTTGGGTTTCCGAGGCAGTAT
>NW_006921783.1:2284085-2288949 GCF_000298275.1 Orycteropus afer afer | reverse complement strand
GCTGGTGGGTTTTAACCGCCAGCCGTATGGTTAGCAGGCAAGTGTCTTAGCCACGATGCTACCAGAGCTCCTATAAGAGTACAATATGGCCAATACCTTGATTGCAGCTTTGTGGAACCCTGAGCAGAGGACATACCTAAGCTATGCCCAGACTCATAACCCATGTTTATGGTAATTTCTTAAACAGCAATAGAAAACTAACTCAAAAGTGACAACTGGTATAAGTGCTCTTGGGAATTGAGCAATAATTCCTTTAACAATTTATGACTTTAACAAGATACTATATTGCCTTGCCATAAGTCATATTAATGTTTACTACCACCCTCACCTGTCAGTCGTACTGTGGTGGCTAGCATGTTGCTGTGATACTGGAAGCTATGCAACCAGTATTTCATATACCAAGGTCACCCATGGTGGACAGGTCTCAGCAAAACTTCCAGACTCAAACAGACTAGGAACAAGGATATGGCCAGGCCCAATTCTGGGGGGTGAGAGAGAACTGGCCACTGAAAACCTATGGATAGCAGGGAAAATTTTGCGGATATAGTGCCAGAAGATGAGCCCTTCAGTTAGAAGGCACTCAAGATAATAATAGGGAAGAGATGCCTCCTCAAAGTAAAGTCAACTTTTATGACATTGATGGAGTAAAACTTTCAGGACCTTCATTTACTAATGTGACACAACTCCAAATGAAAAGAAATAGCTATAAATATCCACTAATAATCAGAATATGAAATGTATAGAGTATGAATCTAGAAAAATTAGAAGTTGTCAAAAATGAAATGCAATGCATAAAGATGGATATTGTAGGCACTAGTGAGCTGAAATGGACTGGTATTGGCCATTGTAAGTCAGACAATCATAAGGTCTGTTATGGCAGCAATGACAAATTAAAGAGGAATGGTGTCCCATTTACTGTCAAAAAGAACATTTCAGTAACTATACTGAAGTACAATACAGTCAGTGACAGGATAATATCCATATGCCTACAAGACAGGTAATGTGACTATTGCTGTTGTTATGTGCCATTGAGTCAGCCCCGACTCATAGCAACCCTTCCTTGGGTTTCCGAGGCAGTATCACTACGGAAGTAGATTGCCCAACCTTCCTTCCAAGGAGTGGCTGGTGGGTTTGAACCACCAGCCTTCTGGATAGTGCCTTAGGCACTACTATCATTCAAATTTATGCACTAACTACTAAAGCCAAAGATAAATAAACTGAACATTTTTTACTAACTTCTGCAGTCTGAAATTGACCAAACATGCAAGAAAGATGTATTGCTAATTACTGGTGATTAGAATGCAGAAGTTGGAAACAAAGAAGCATTGGCAGCTGGAAAACATAACTATGGTGACAGAAACAATGCTGGATAAAGCATGATAGAATTTTATATGACCGAGGACTTATTCATTGCAAATACCTTTTTGAAACAACATAAATGGTGCCTATATACATGGACCAGCCAGATGGAATATACAGGAATCAAATCGACTGTATTTGTGGAAAGAGGTGATAGGAGCAGCTCAGTATCATCAGTCAGAACAAGGCCAGGGACTGACTGTGGATCAGACCAGCAACTGCTCATGCAAATTTAAGGTGAAACACAAACTCAAACTCACTGCCTTCAAGTCGATTCTGACTCACAGCAAAGCCTCCTTGGGTTTCCAAGGCAAAATCTCTATACAAATACATTGCCCAGTCTTCGTTCAGAGGACTGACTGGTGGGTTTGAACTGCCAGCCTTCTGGTTAACAGTCATATGCCTTAGGCACTACGCCACTAGAGCTCAATTTAAGGTGAAGATGCAGAAAATTAAAACAACTCCACAAAAGTCAAAATATGATCTTGAGTACATCCCACCTGAATTTAGAGACTATCTGAAGAATAAATTTTAAGCATTGACTGCCAGTGACTGAAGACCAGACAAGTTGTAGGATGACATCAAGAACATGACATACGAAGAAAACAAAAGGGCCAGTGAAAGAACAGGAAAGGAAGAAAGACCAAAATGGATGTCAGTAGAGACTTTGAAACTTGCTCTTGAAAGGAGAGTAGATAAAGCAAATGGAAGAAATGATGAAGTAAAAGATCTGAACAGAAATTTCAAAGGGCAGCTCAAGAGGACAAAATAAAGTACAATGAAATATGCAAAAACCTGGATATGGGAAATCAAAGGAGAAGAACACACTATTTCTCAAGCTTAAAGAATTGAAGAAAAAATTCAAGCCCCAAGTTGCAATACTTAAGGATTCTATGGGCAAAATATTGAACAATGCAGGAAGCACCAAAGGAAGATGGTAGGAATACACAGTCACTGTACCAAAAATAAATGGTTGATGTTCAACCATTTCAGGAAGTAGCATATGATCAAGAATCAATGGTATTGAAGGAAAAAGTCCAACTACACTGAAGGAATTGGCAAATAAACAAGGCTATTAGGTATGTCTATGAAGCGGGAGTGTACCCAAGACCATGTATAGGGTTGGCAGACAATGGTCCTATAAGTGTATTTGCATGATCTGCAAGAATTCCCAGCTATATAGTAGAGTTGACAAGGGACAAGGTTGTAGCAGTCACTTCTTGGTCACAGCCAGCTACCCAGAGGGATTGAGTAGCTGAACCAGTGAGCTCAGGACCATAGTCGCAGAGGACAGCAAGCTCAATTGGCATAACGTACTACACAAAACATTTTTCCACCTCCTACTTTGGTGAGTAGTGACTGGGATCTTAAAACCTTGCAAGCTGCCATCTAGATGCAACGATGGGTCCTTCCTCATCCAAAGCACAGAAGAAAGAAGAAAACCAAAGATTCATGGAAACAATTAGTCTTAGCGACTGGTACACCAGGCGATCTGCAGCCTATACGACTATGAGACCAGAAGAAATAGATGGTGTCTGGCTACCACTGTCAACCACTCGGAGGGGGATCTATGTAGGAGATCCTGGATAGACGGGGAGAACAATGTGGAACAAAACTCAGTCATCTGGAAAAAAAAAAAGGGGGGGGGGGACCAGGATTGCTGGTCTGATAGAGTCTGGTGACTATGGTCCCTAGCTGCCCTTCAGGTCTGGAATGGAACCCACTCCTGTGGTTTCCAGCCAAATAAAAGACAGGCATATGAGCTGAACAGTTACCTGAGATAGATATACTCCTAGGAGAGAACAATCATGGGAGAAAGAAGGGCTGTTTATGCACAGGGCGACACCTCAGGGGGAGGAAGGAGTGCATGGAGCCATGGACATAGGGAAGAGGTAACTATTGGGAGGAAGTGGGAGGGGAGCTGTTGCATTGGGGGTAAATTGTAGTCAATGTCATGAGACAAAGTATATGTGAACTGCTGTATGGAAAGTAAATTTGCTCTGCCTATTTCCACCCAAATCACAATTAAAAAAAAAAAAAAAAAAGGATCCAGGAACTGATGGAAAGGTGGCAACAAAAGGATGTAGTGCTAGAGAACTAGAGGTGCCAACTTGTTTATGCCAAGAAATTTGGAGCAAAGCTACTGGGCCAACTGACTGGAAGAGATCCATATTCGTGCTCATTCCAAAAAAGGTAATTCAACAGAACGTGGAAATTATCAAACAATCTCATTAATATCACACACAAAAAATTTTTTTGCTGAAGATAATTCAAAAATGGTTGCAGCAGTACACTGATAAGGAAATGCCAGAAATTCAAGCTGGATTCAGAAGAGGACATGGAACAAGGAATATCATTGCTGATGTCAGATGGATCTTGGCTGAAAGCACAGAATATCAAAAGATATTTACTTGTGTTTTATTGACTGTACAAAAGCATTCTACTGTGTGGATCATAACAAATTATGGATAACACTGTGAAGACCAAGAATTCCAGAACACTTAATTGTGCTCATGAGGACATAAGGAATCTTTACGTAGACCAAGGACAGTCATTCGAACAGAGCAAGTGTATACTGCACGGTTTGAAATCAGAAAAGGTGTGCATCAGGGTTGTATCCTTTTACCATGCTTACTTAATCTGTATACTGAGCAAACAATCTGAGAAGCAGGACAATACGTAGAAAAATGTGACATCAGGATAGAGGGAAGACTCATTACCAACCTGAGATATGCAGATGACACAACCTTCCTTGCTGAAAATGAAGAAGACTTGAAGCACTGATTATACCTCACCATAAAGAAAACAGTAATCCTCACAAATGGACCAATAAGCAACATCATGATAAGCAACATCACAATAAATGAAGAAAAGATTGAAGTTGTCAAAGATTTCATTTTATTTGGGTCCACAATCAAAATCCATGGAAGGAACAGCCAAGAAATCAAATGATGTATTGCATTGGGCAAATCTGCTGCCCTCTTTTAAAATGTTTAAGAGCAAAGATGTCACTTTCAAGATTAAGGTGCACCTGACCCAAGCCATGGTATTTTCAGTAGCTTCATATGCACATGAGAGCTGGACAATGAATAAGAAATAATGAAGAAGAACTGATGCTTCTGAATTGTGGTGATGGCAAAGAATATTGAAGGTACCATGGACTGCTAGAAGCACAAACAAATCTGTCTTGGACAAAGTACAGTCAGAATGCTCTTTAGAAGTGAGAATGGGCAGACTTTGTCTCTCATACTTTGATCATATTGTTAGAAGGGACCAGTCCCTGGAGAAGGAAAATGCTGGGTAAAGTAGAGGGTCACCAAAAAAAGAGAAGACTTTCATTGACATGGATTTACACGGTGGGTACAACAACGGGATTAAACAAGGCAACAATTGTAAGGATGGCACAGGACCAGGCAGTGTGTTGTTCTATAGTACATAACATAGCTATGAGTCAAGAATGACTTGATAGTACCTAACAACAACCACTACCTCCATCCAATTTATT
>NW_006921783.1:2252530-2283200 GCF_000298275.1 Orycteropus afer afer | reverse complement strand
ATGAAAGAGGGGGAGGCCTTCAACGAGATGGATTGACATGGTGGCTGCGATGATGGGCTCAAGTATAGCAGGGATTGTGGGGCTGGCACAGGATCGGGCAGTGTTTCGTTCTGCTGTGCATGGGGTCGCTATGAGTCGAAAACGACTCGACGGCACTTAACAACAACAACTACAGGAGTTCCTAAGTGGTACAAATGATCAGAAGCTCAACTATTAGCCAAAAAGGAGCTCTGATGGCGTAGTGGGTAAGACTGCTAACCAGAAAGTCAGAGGCTCAAACCCACCAGTTGCTCTATGGGAGGAAAATGAGGTAATCTACTTCTGCGAAGATTTACAGCCTTGGAAATCCAATGGGGGTTGCTATGAGTTGGAACTGGCCATGGCAATGGGTTTAATTTATTTTTATGTTATTAGCGAAAAGGCTGGCAGTTCGAACCCACCCACAGCTCAAAAACAGGTCTGGCAATCTGCTTCTGAAAGGTCACAATCTTAGAAACCCTAAGAAACAGCTACACGCTGTGTACGTAGGGTCGCCATGAGTCAGAACTGACTCGACAGTAACTAACAACAACATCCCTAACTATAGATAGAAGCTAGATCATATGCTTTAATTAAAGTCTCTAGGAATGGAAGATTTGTTGTTTTAAATAACAATGTCAATGTCAAGTTGAACAAACAATAAAGCCTAATACAATGTTAATAACTTATATTAAACCGTGATTTAAACATTAACTCAATCAGTATTTATTAAGCACTCACTATAATCCAAGGCAGTATTTTAATTAGATACAGAGATGTTTAAGAAATTGTCCATTTTCACAGCACACATTCTAACAAATTATAAAACATTTATTATCACTAAAATATACTGCAATATAGGCAGTGTAGTATGTGTTTTAAAAATGAGAGTGAAAGTACAAATGAAGTACTAGTTAATTCACTGTATATCACAGACCTTTTTACTTATCAAGAGTGGGAAAAGTCTGTCAGCTATTACATCATTGGATATGACTCAGCTTTTTTGTTAACTAAGTTTGTGTCTTGGGAAGAAAGGTATGGATTATCCTCTCCCTCTCTCTGAAGCCACCAGGGAAACCCCTTTAGAACTCTCCTCCTTCTCCCTACCTAGAGCTCAATGACGTTTCTGTTATTTTGCTGTTTTATGCAATACGAACCACTGGGATTCAGATAAGCAGCATTACGACAAATAGGACCATGACTGAGGAATGTCAGAGCATGCTACCAGGTATCTTTTTTGCATGATGGACTGAGATGTTGTCTCAGAAAGTTACCTTGAGCAAAAAAAAGCATGGCGAACCCACGTTTGGTACAATAACAATGGTCAGAATCATTGTAGGTGGGTGGGCTGGAGAAAATACAAGTGACTTTTTCTTCACAAATAACATTAAAAAAATTTTTAATGATTTTAAAACAAAATGAAGCACAAAGAATAACATAATAAACAGCTGTACTATCACCATATTCTCTTGAAACTTTAAAAAGTTAAAAAAAAAAAAAAAAAAAACCACTGACATGGAAAAAGTTAAATTTCTCTTGATAACTACACCCAATATCATTCTCTTCTCTTCTCAGATGCAATCACTATTATGAGTTTGATATGAATTCTTTCAGGTCTTGTTACTTTGTGAGTGTTACAAAGTTCATCTTTTCCAGCTCTCAAACACTCATGAGTAGGACCATGAAAGAAAAATGATACAAACAAAAACCAAAAGAGCTAATTTTAGGGGGAAAAAATTTATATATAAGACACTGGAAACATTGCTACTGAGTGTGGTAGAAAGAGAGGGAAAAGGATTCTCTCCACTTTAACAAAGTAGCATTAGTGCAATTAGTGTCTATAATACAGGCAGTCCCTGGATTACAAATGTGGACAACTACTTGTCCTTTAAGCTAGTTCTGTCATGGCCAACAAAATGAAAAAGGACTAGACCCAGACTTTTATAGTTTGGCAGATTCAACATGGTACCTAAATTGGGAGAAATTACAGGTTGAAACCCTAAAATGGAAGACTCACAAAAGACATAGTGAGTCCCTTCAAGAGTCTGATGCATGAGACTGGATTATTGGCAAGGCTGTAGGACAGCAACACACGTTCAAAATGGTACGGTTGGCTGCCATCTCTGAATGAGGCACCATCATCTGTGAGTGAGGCAGTATTGCTTTGGACTGTACTCTAAATCCAAGAACAAGAGACACTGTTGCCATGCAGTGAGCACACTGCCCTTGTGGTGATTATGTTTGTATGTCAACTTGGCTGGGCCTGGTTGAGTGGCTGGACAGCTGGTGGTAGTTATTCCCCACGATGAGACTGGCAATCAACTCCATGGTGGGATCTGTGATAGTTGGAGCTGTGTGTCAACTTGGCTGGACCCCAGTTCTGTGTGGTTGTTCCCATGATGGGATCAGATGACTGAGTTCTGAGTGGCCAGTCTGCCCAAGGGGAGTTTCCCTAGGGGTGTGGCCTGCTTGCAATGATATCCAAGGACAATCTGGAAGAACGGCATTCCTTAAGGAATTGGAACCCTGGTGTGCTAACGACAGACTTCCTTGAGTGAGCGGCCCACCACTCGGCCTGGAGATCTCGGATTCATCTTTTGTTGGAATCAACAACCATTATACTGCATGCCAGCTTGAATCTCTCGGCCCCTGTGCTTGCGGAAGCCAAGGCAGCCGCAAGCCCCATCTCCTCCAGAGACGGACTTTTCGGCTTGGACTTGTTGGCTTCTATAGCTTGTGAGCCATTTACCTAAGATAAATCTCTCTCTCTCTCTCTCTCTCTCTAAATATATATATATATATACTTTGCTGGTTTTTTGTGTTTCTCTAGAGAACCCAATCTAACACAGGATCTACCACAAGAAGCTGAGTAGCTGCTTTGGGTATGTAGTCTGCTTCCTGTATATAAGCAGCAGCTCTGGGAATGGTCTCTAGCTTGTGGTATGCTTGGACCCTGCATGTAGCCGTGTTGTTGTTCAGCAGCCTGCCATGCTCTGCCGACCTTGAGACTTACAGTGGACTTGAATTAATGGCCTGCCGTGTGGTTTGGTAACATTGGGATTGTGCCATTTTATTTGTCCACCTTGGGCTTGTTAGCCTCAGCAGTCAGTAGCTGCCTGAGTGAAGAAAAGCCTCTAGCTCCAGTGGGCCAGGAGCAAGAGGCAGAGCTGAAGCCCAAGGTTGAGGGGCTTTCACCCAGCTCCTATATCCTGGCACTTTGAACTTGGACTTAAAGCCTCCAAACTGTGAGAGAATAAATTCCTGTTTGTTGAAGCCATCCCATTTGTGATATATTTCTTTCTGAATGGCACTAGGTAACCAGAACAGTCCTTCTTTTGTTAAGAGGAAATTAAGTTTCTAGCAAGGTTTTAACCTGTAATGTTTCCCATTCCAGTTATCTTTCTGATTCACCATAGCTAAAAATTAAAGTTTATTCTGGTAACTGTTCCTCACCATGACTGAATTGGGTAGAACTGATTCAAAGCCTCAACAAATTCTTAAAGACAGTTAGGAACAGCGTTGTTTGTAACTCCAGGACTGCCCATAATGCAGAAGGATAAAATAAGCCTTAATGCCAACAGCAGTGTCATCAGCAGCACATAGCTTCAGTTGAATGTAGCATTAATGCTGATGATGATGGACACAATAATTTTTCTTGAGTGGATGTCAACTATTCCAGCAGTAGTCAGAGGCAGCATCAGCCTTTTTAAAACAGGAGACACAACTCTAGGCATGACCATCAGTTCCCTCAATGGTGGCACTAGTAGCGGGAGAAAATCAGGGGAGGGTGAAAGGATTAGACTATGAATCATCAGGTTAGACACTCCCTGAGAACTTTCAGAAATTCCAAAGAGGTTCAAAGTTATGGGAAGAAGCAGGGACTAACCAGGGAAATAATGTTTATTACTGTTAATATCAATGCTACCCAAGTACTGTATAGCCTAGAGAAATAAAAGTAAAAATTATATAAATCACAGTACCTAGTAAAATACTGACAATTAAATAAGATAACTTTCACGAAAGAACTCCTACTCTGGTAGGAGACCCCAAAGGTTGAACCTTGGGATGAGGGATATAGATTGTACTCAACGGAGTCAATTCAGTGGCCAGAAAACCTTAAGCCTTGGTCTCAAGATTGCTAGCACTTTCAAATGCTTATAAGAAATAAAAGAAAATCTTGCTATGTAGAAGATACTATCACCTTAGGCCTCACATTATTTCCATAAATAGTTTTCCAAATATAATGTTGAGCAAACAACCAGTCATATAATGAGGGAAAACTCCCATTTTTGGCCAAGATGGAATAAATGGTTTATGAATATCACTCCTACTACAAATAACTGTAAAACTGGACAAAACAGGTAGAGCAACTGCTTTCAGGAAGTAGACATAAGGCAGGACAGAACTGCAATCCCAGAGATAAGGAAAATTCATTAGATAAACTCCATTACTCCCAATTCTCTTCTTGGGTATAATTTTCTGACAGCAGTACACAGAGTTGGAGTACAGGCAGAGCACAGTGGTCCTACTGAGTTGAGATGAAAGACATTGGAGCAGCTGAAATCTGTAGGGGAGGGCACTGGAGAGAAGGGAGCTAGGTAAAAAAGGGTCCTAGGATTCCCTGGGGCATTCCTGTAAGTCTGTAACTGAGAACTTGATAAAACACAAATTGCTGGGCCCCACACTTCCAGAATTTCTGATTCATTAGGTCTATATAATATCTGAAAATCTGCATTTCAATTAAGTTTCCAGGTGATGCTGAAGCTCTTTACCCCACGACCACAATTTCAGAGTCATTCTAATTCAGCTAAAGACAGTGTAAGTGAAAAATAAAACAAACCAATATCTACTAAACTTTTCTCACTCATTCAGAGCCACGAAAGATTTAAAAGAAAATACTTGACAAACCCCAAAACCCACTGACATTGAGTCAATTCTGACTCATAGCAACCATACAAGACAGGATAGAACTGGCCTACAGAGTTTCTAAGCCTGTAAATCTCTGCAGAAGCAGATTGCCACATCTTTCTCCTGCAGAGCAGCTGGTGATTTCGAACTGCCAACCTTTCACAGTTAGCAACCGAGCCCTTTAACCAACGGGGCTCCTTAGAATGTCTGAGGTAAAAGGTACACATATAATTAACTTCACACAAAATCAAACTTATCTATTATAAATAAAATGTATTATGGTTTTGATGGCCTACCTGTAGATCTTTCACATTTGGAAAAGGAATTCCTATTGTTATGACAGCACGGGCATTGTCATCTGAGAAATCCAGACCCTCACTCACTTTACCACGACAAACTGCTACCAGGAGTGCACCATCTTAAACAACAGAAAGTAAGGATTAAAAAGAAAAAAAATCACACTCAAAATTGCCTAGATTTTGCTTATTACTGTCATTTTGAAAAGATCTGATTATTGAATAATCATAGTAGCAAATTTTAAAAATGAAAATCCAACACTACTGAGATTAAGCTTCAAAAGTTCAATGCTTTTAAATAGACAAGTGAAACAAAGTTACATTTAGATGGCAACATGTTGCTGTTGTTGTTAGGTGCCCTTGAGTTGGCTCCAACTCATAGTGACCATATGTATACCCTATGTACAAAAGAATATGGGATGTATACTGTTGAATCAATATCATATTAAAAAGTATTTAAAACACACATTCACCATACATGTGTGTATACATATTTTATACACACACACATATGATCTTATCATAGAAGGATAATGTCAATTTTATTATAAGAAGCGGTTCTGATGTACCTGAGGTAGACACACTCCTTGGAGAGAACAATCATGGGAGAAAGAGGGGCTGTTTATGCACAGGGAGACAGTTCAGGGGGCAGGACTGCATGGAGGGATGCACACAAGAAAGAGGTAACTATCGGGAGGAAGTGGGAAGGGAGCTGTTGCATTGGGGTAAATTGTAGTTAATGTCATGAGACAAAGTGTATGTGAACTGCTGTATGGAAAGTGAATTTGCTCTATAAACTTTCACCCAAATCACAATTAAAAAAAAAAAAAGAAGAAGAAGAAGCTGTTCTGGTTACCTAGTACTGCTCTGACAGGAATATACCTCAAATGGGATGGCCTTAACAAACAGGAGTTTATTCTCTTACAGTTTGGAGGCTTTACATCAAGTTCAAAGTGCCAAGCTCTAGGGGTTGGGTGAAAGCCCCTCATCCTTGGGGATCCAGCTCTGCCTCCTACTCCTGGCCCTCTGGAGCTAGAGGCGTTTCTTCACTCAGCTGCTGACTGCTGAGGCCGAAAAACCCAAGGTTGACAAGTAAAAAGGCACAGTGCCAATGTTACCAAACCACACGGCAGGCCATTAATTCAAGTCCAATGTAAGTCTCAAAGTCGGCAGAGCATGGCAGGCTGCTCAACAATGACACAGCTACCTTCAGGGTCCAACCGTGCCGTAAGGTAAAGCCCATTCCCCAAGGCTTCTGCTTATACACAGGAAGCAGACCACATCCCTAGGGCAGCTACTCAGCTGCTCACAGTAGATTCTACCACGGAGGTGATTACCAGTCTCATCGTGGGGAATACTATATCCACCTGCCCAGCCACTCAACCAGCCTTAGCCAAGTTGACACAAAAACATGACCACCACAGAAGCCCTGGTGGCACAGTGGTTAAGTGCTCAGCTAGTAACTGAAAAGGTCAGCAGTTCAAATCTACCAGCTGCTCCAAGGGAGAAGATGTAGTAGTCTGCGACCATAAAGATTATAGCCCTGGAAACCCTATGGGGTAGTTTCATTCTGTCCTATAGAGTAATCAACTCTATGAGTTGTAATCAACTTGATGGCAATAGGTTTGGTTTTGGGTATCTGCATAACATCACACTGTTCATAAATTATTATTATTATTATTATAAGCTAAGAGCAATAACTTCTCTGTTCTTCAGTTAACTCAAGCTTACTTTATATAATAGAATATAGCACAAAGTACATTATTTGCATCAAAACAGATGGCTCATTTTGCTAAAATAAAAACCAAACTCACTGCCATCAAGTCAATTCCAACTCATAGCGACCCCCTTTGGGTTTCTGAGGCAGTAAATCTTTAATGAAGTAGATGGCCTGGTCTTTCTTCTGCGGAGTGGCTGGTGGGTTTGAATCGCCCTTCTAGTTAGCAGTCAAATGCCTTAGGAACTATGCCATCAGAGCGCCTTTCATTTTTTTTGCTAGTAAGGATGATGTTTATGCATCCCCTAACTGATTCTTACACAAACTATTTCAGGTGGTGTAAGCAAGACCACAGTCTAATACCTAAACGCTTGCTGTTTCTTATGTTGAACTGCCATGCCCAAATAAAAGTATCCATAAAAGAACAACCTTAAATAAAATAATTTATTTTCTTTTCACCAAGGATTATAAAATACCTTTTTTTTCTTAAGTGCAAAATAAGATAAATTCTAATAACACCAATCTCTTCTTACATTATTATAAAAGTATTTTTTTTCACTGGTTATGAAATTATTTTCAATTACCTTTTTCTCCTTTTTGTTTGATTGCATCATAGTATACTTGAAGTAATTCATCAAAATCAGTTTTGTCTCCTCCTTGTGGTTCTGCAATGACTGTCTTCACCAATTCCAGATTATGCCATAAGCCAGTGTACAGCCAACGTTCTTTTAATTTTTCTAATAACTAAAAACGGGAAAGAAAAAATGAATATTGTATGCACACCTGAAAAACTTGTGTTTGTTTAGAGCCCTTTCATCTGCTAGATGACTTAAAGCAAGCATATTAACCTGTCTGTGTCTTGCTTTCCTCATCTATTAAATAAGGGGGAAAAACAGCATCTCAGAGCTGTTGTTATTGCATTACATTAATTAACTAATTTAGAAAGCTTTGAAAGGTGTTTGGCACACAATAAGAGCCTAATAAACGTTAGTATCTTTAAACTAACATCTAAAGGTGAACCATGTAAAGGTAGATTTTCTTTACATCCTTAACTAAAGATTCTTAAAATGAAGATTATTTAACATCATTTTCCTAGGTGCATAGACAGCTAAACTCACTGTTTGAAAATGTGATCATCATTAATAACCTAACAGAATAAATACATAGAGATTCAGGTAGCCAAAAAGTAGAAAATATACACACATAAATGGAACATTTACAAAAATAACCATGTACTAGAATTATAAAGGGACTTCCAACAAATTTCAAAGAATTTCCATCATATTGACTACATATTCTAATAACAATGCAACTTGAGATAAAATTAGATCTGAATGATAAGGAAAGCAGCTACAATTCAAAATGTGTGGGATGCAGCAAAGGCAGTATTTACAAATATATTTATAGTCAGAAATATCAAATTCTGAAAATAAACAAATTTAGCAATCTTTCCAAGAAGCTAGAAAATAAGACACAGTAAATGAAAAGTTAATAATAAAGAGATGAAATAAACAAAAAAGATAAAAGCCATAGAGATTGCTATGATTTAAGTTGACCTGTTTTACTTTCTTATCAAAGTTCGATGAAATACAATAAAAAATCAATGTAGCCAAGTACCAAGAAACTCCACTTTCCTAGAGAACAGAAACTAATCAATTTTTATAAGATGGCTTATTACCTTAGATTTTGAACTTAATTACTTTTAGAAATAAACTTTTTCATAAGATCATAAAACAAATTTTCTATCTGCTCTTATTAAAATAATTCTTTGCTACTTATACAGTGATCAGGGTTTCCCTGATCAATAAAAATAAAAATTCACAGTAATACCATGCTATTAAGTAAAAACCTAAGGCTATCACTGATCAAAAGTCTTTTCTATTTTGAATGCCTCATTTAAGGGCCTGCTGTTATTACTAGGTGCTGTCAAGTTGATTTCAACTCACAGTGACCCAAATTGACAGAGTAGAATTGTCCCATAGGATTTTCTAGGCTGTAATGTCTATGAGGGCAGATTGCTAGATCTTTCTCTCATGGAACTGCTAAGTGGGGTTTGAACAGTAAACCTTTTGGTTAGTAGCCAAGCACTTAAACACTGAGCCACCAGGGCACTTACATTGTCATTAGGATTTGCTTTTTGAATATATACTGTTTCTGAACCAAAGTCTCTCCCAAGTACATAAGCAAACAAAAAGTAAAAAAAATAAAAACCAAACTCAATGCCGTCCAATCAATTCCAACTCACAGCGACCCCTCCTTGCATTTCCAAGGCGGTATCTCTATGGAAGTAGATTGCCCAGTCTTCCTTCCGAGAAGTGGCTTGTGGGTTTGAACCGCCAGCCTTCTGGTTAGCAAGCAAATGCCTTAGGCACTACACCACAAGAGCTCCAATGCATAGAAAGTGTTAAAAACAAAAATACCTTGAACATGACAGTATTCAGAGCTGTACACAGAAATCTTGAAAATGAAGATATGGAATTATGTTTATCAAAAGAAATCAGATGGTTTGTGCATTCATTCAGTCACTCATTACATATTAGTTACCCAATTGTGAACATAGGAGTCCCTGAATGGTGTAAAATTAATGTTTTCAGCTGCTAACTGAAAGGTTGAAGGCTGGAGTACATTCAGGGGCATTGTGCAAGAACGGCCTGAAGGTCAACTCCAATAAATCTGCCACTGAAAACCCTATGAAATTCAGTTTTACTCTAACACACATGAAATCACCATGAGTCAGAGTTAACTCAATGGCAAGTGATATTGTTAACATTACTATTGTACATTTGTTACAACTAATGAACCAATATTGATATATTATTATTAACTAAGTCCATAGTTCATTTAGATTTCCTTAGTTTTTACTTAATGTATTTTTTCTGTTCAAGGATTCTATCTAGGATACTGCAATACATTTAGTTATCAAGTCTTCAGTTTTTCTCGGCTGCAAAAGTTTCGAAGACTTTTCTTGTTTTTGATGACCTTGACTGTTGTGAGGAGTATTACTCAAGTATTTTTGTAGAATGCCCTTCAACTTGGGATTGGTGTTTCTCCTCATGGTTAGACAGGAGCCAATGTTTTTGAGCAGGAAGATGACGTAAGTGAAATGCCATTCCTATTACACTGTAACATTACTCATCAGCGATATCACCTAATTGCCTGAGGTAGCTTTCATAAGGTTTCTCACTGTGAAGTTACTACTTTTTCCATTTCCATAAAGTACTCTTTAGAAAAAGGAATCACCATGTATATCACACACTTAAAGGGTGGGGAGGTATGCACTACACCTCCTTGAGGGGATAGTTTTTATACAAATTATTTGGAATTCTCTGTACCAGAGATTTGCCCATTTTCCATCATTTATTTATTTATTCAATCATGTCCTTCCATCAGTGTAAAAAAGAAACCCCACCGCCATAAAGTTGTTTCCATCTCATAGCAACCTTATGGGACAGAGAAGTGCCCCATAAGGTTTCCAAGGCTATAAATCTTTACAGAAGCAGACTGCCTTATTTTAATCCTGCAGAGTGACTGGTGGGTTCAGACTGCCGACCTTTGATTGGCAGCCAAATGCCTAACTACTGTGCCACCAGAGCACCTTTATATCAGTATGTTGTTGTTATTGTTATTGTTAGATGCTGTTGAGTCGACTCCAACTCACAGGGACCCTGTGTACAACAGAACGAAGCACTGCCCGTCCTGCACTAGCCTCACAACGCTTGCTATACTTGACCCCATTGTTGCAGCCACTGCGTCAATTCACCTGCTTGCTTTTTTGCTGACCCTCCACTTTACCAAGCATGATATCCTTCTCCAGTTAATGGTCCCTTCTGACAACATGACCAAAGTAGGTGAAATGAAGTCTGGCCGTTCTCATTTCCAAGGAGCATTCCGCCTGCACTTCTTCCAGGACAGATCTGTTAGCTCTTCTGCACTCCATGGTACTTTCAGTATTCTTTGTCAACACCACAACTCAAAAGCAGCAACTCTTCTTCAGTCTCCCCTATTCACTGTCCAGCTTTCACATGAATATGAAATAATGGAAATTACCATGGCTTAGGCTGGGCGCACTTTAGTCTTCAAAGACACATTTGTCTTTTGCAGCAGATTTGCCCAGTGCAATACGTCATCTGATGTCTTGACTGCTACTTCCACCACTGTTGTTAGTGGAACCAAGCAATATGAAATCTTTGACAACTTCGATTTTTCTCTCCATTTATTGTGATGCTGCTTATTGGCCCAGTTGAGAAGATTTTGATTTTCTTTATGTTGAGGTGTAATCCAGACTGCAGTCATAAATCTTCATCAGTAAATGCTTTAAGTCATCCTCACTTTCAGCAAACAAGGCTGTCATCTGCATATCACAGGTTGTCAAGTAGTCTTGCTACAATCCTAATGCTGTGTTCTTCAGAGTCCAGCTTCTTGGATTATTTGCTCAGCATACAGATTGAATAACTACAGTGAAAGGATACAACCCTGATACACTCCATTCTTAATTTTAAACCACACAGTATCCCCTCGTTCTCTTGGAACAACAGCCTCCTGGTCTATGCACAGGTTCCTGATGAGCACAATTAAGTGCTCTGGAATTCCCATTCTTCTAAATCTTATCCATAATTTGTTATGATCCACTCAACTGAATGCTTTTGCAGTCAGTAAAACACAAGTAAACATCTTTCTGGTGTTTTTGCTTTCAGCCAAGATCCATCTCACTTCAGCAATGATATCCTTTGTTCCACGTCCTCTTCTGAATCCAGCCTGCATTTCTGGAAGTTCTCTGTCAGTACAGTGCTGCAACCATTTTTCAATTATCTTCAGCAGGATTTTACTTGTGTGTGATATTAATGATATTGTTCAATAATTTCCACACTCTGTGGGATCACCCTTCTTTGGAATGGGTACAAATATGGATCTCTTCCAATAACTTGGCCAGGTAGCTGTCTTCCAAATTTCTTGGCATAGAAACCTATTAGTTTCCCTACTGTTGACATAGGAGTCTCAGAATGGTGTAAAGTTAATGTGTTCAGCTGCTAACTGAAAGGTTGGAGGTTGGAGTCCACCCAGAAGCACCTTGCAGGAAGGGCCTCCAGTGTAGCATCTGTTTGTTGAAACACCTCAATGGGTATTCCAGCAATTCCTGGAGCCTTGTTTTTCACCAGTTCCTTCAAGGTAGCTTTGACTTCTTCTTTCAGTACCATTGGTTCTTGATGATACGCCACCTCCTGAAATGGATGCACATAGACCAATTCTTTTTGGTACAGTGACTCTGTGTATTCCATCCATCTTCTTTTGATGTTTCCTGCCTTGTTCAATATTTTGACCATAGAATCTTTCAATACTGCAATTTGAGGCCTAAATTATTTCTTCAGTTCTTTCAGCTTTAGAAATGCTGAGCATGCTCTTCTCTTTTGGTTTTCTAACTCCAGGTCTTTGCATACTCATTATAATTGACTTTGTCTTCTCAAGCTGCTCTTTGAAACCTTCTGCTCAGCTCTTTCATCTAGTCATTTTTTCCATTTGCTTTAGATACTCCTGTTCAAGAGCAAGTTTCAGAGTCTCTTCTGATATCCATTTTGGTCTTTTCTTCCTTTACTGTATTTTTAATGACCTTTTTGCTTTCTTCATGGATGTTGTTCTTCATGTCATCCCACAATTTATCTGGTTTTTGGTAACTGATTTTCAATGTCTCAAATCTATTCTTTAGATGGTCTCTAAATTCAGGAGGGATATATTCAAGATCATATTTTGGCTCTCGGGGACTTGTTTTAATTGTCTTCAGCTTCAATTTGAACCTGCATACGAGCAGTTGATGGTCTGTCCCACAGCCTACTCCTAGCCTTGTTTTGGCTGAAGATACTGAGCTTCTCCATTACGTCATTCCACACATGTAGTTGATCTTCTTCTGTGTATTCCATCTGGCGAGGTCCATACGTATACCTGCCGTTTATGTTGTTAAAAAAAGGTATCTGCAATGAATAAGTCATTGGTCTTGAAAAATTCTATCATGCAATCATCAACATCATTTCTGTCACCAAGACCATATTTTCCAGCTACTGGTGAGTCTTCTTTGTTCCCAACTTTTGCATTCCAGTCACCAGTAATAATCAACACATCCTGACTGTATGTTTGGTCAATTTCAGATTGCAGAAGTTGGTAAAAATCTTCAATTTTCCCTTCTTTGGCCTTGGAAATTGGAGTGTAAATTTGAATAAAGTAGTATTAACTGGGCTTCCTTGTAGGCTATGGATATTATAACTGACAGCATTGTACTTCAGGATAGATCTTGAAATATTCTTTGTGACAATAAATGCCACACCATTCCTCTTCAATTTGTCATTCCCAGCATAGTAGGTCATATGGTTGTCTGATTCAAAGTGGCCAAATCTGGTCCATTTCAGTTCACTAATGCCTAGGATATTGATCTTTATGCATTCCATTTCATTTTTTCCAATTTTCCTAGATTCATACTTCGTACATCCCATGTTCCAATTATTAATGGATGTTTGCAGGTATTTCTTCCCATTTTGAGCCGTGCTGCATCAGCAAATGGAGATCCTGAAAGCTTTACTCCATCCACGTTATTAAGGCTGACTCTACTCTGAGGAGGCAGCTCTTCTCCAGTCATATTCTGAGTGCTTTCCAACCTGAGGGGCTCATCTTATGGCATTATAGCAAACAATGTTTCAGGGTTATTCATAATGTTTTTCAGTAATACATCGGACAGTGTTTTACTGCTATGCATAAGGTTTTCACTGGCCATATCTTTGAGAAGTAGATGGCCCCTTCCTTCTTCTGAGTCTGTCTTAGAATGGAAGCTCTGCTGAAACCTATCTAACATGTGTGGCCCTGCTGGTATCTGAAATATGGGTGGCATAGCCTCCAGCCTCACAGCAACACACAAGCCACCACAGTACGACAAACTGATATGAGTAGTGGTTATATCGCTATAGACTCATGGGTATTTATCTTATACTTTGGATTATAATCCAATACTGTACTATTTATTTTGTTGCTCATATTGTCCCAGCTTTGACCATTAGCAGTTATTTCAGTTGGCTCATGTGTCCCTTTGATATAACCCCATCATTTAACACCACCATTTTGTTTTGTGAACACTTCTTTATGACACGCCAAGATTTTCCACATTCATCTTGGATAGTTCCTGCTCTGGACCTAGAATCAGCCATTTCTCCAAGGATCTCTGCTTCTATTTACTGGAGAACAGTATTCTAAATCAAGATTGGAGCACTTGAAGAGTGAAGAAAATCAGAGACATATGGAAACAATTAGTCCAAGGGACTAATGGACCATGGGAACCATAGTCTACACAGCCCTGAGACCAGAAAAACTAGATGGTGCCTGGCTACCAATGCCAACCACTCTGAAAGGAGGAGTCAAAATTAGAGATCCTGGAGAAAATGGGAGAAAAAAAAATGGAATAAAATTCAAAAACATAAAAAAGATGAGGATTACTTGTGGGAAAGAGATTGGTGAAATCCCCTAAGACGATGGCTCTGAGTCACCCTTTGGGCTTGGAACTGAACTCACTCACATGGATTAACTCTCAGCCAAACAATACAACAGGCCTATGAGCAGAACAACTACACCAGAGAGATGCACTCCTCAGAACCGTCAACCATGGCAGATCAGAAGGGCAGCATTTGCATAGGAGAAAGCTAGGCAGGATGGAATGCAGAGGTAAGGACACAAGGAAGGGATAACCAAAGGGAGGAGATGAGAAGAGAGTTGTTACACTGTGGGGACTGTAATCAGTGTTGCAAAACAAAATGTGTCCAGCTGAATGCAAAATGAATCTATTCTGTAAAATTCCACCCAAATCACAATCAAAAGTTAAAAAAAAAAAAAAAGATTGGAGCACTGAGGGTGGTCACTGCTATTCCAGTGTCCTTGCTTCTAGGCCCTCTCAAGAGACAGAATCGAGAACTATCTATATATACTAACTTGTGTATATATTTGACTGCTAACTAGAAGCCTGGAGGTTCAAACCCACCAGGCGCTCCTCAGAAGAAAGGTTGAGCAATCTACTTCCATAGTGATACCGCTTTCCAACACCCAAGGAGGGGTCACTATAAGTCAGATCCAACTCGACGGCAGTGTTTTTTTTATGTATGTATACTTCTATATATTTGTATAGTAAGTTAAATATGAGTTCATACTGTCTTCCACTTTTAACCAATACCACAAGGATCATTCTAGCCCTCTCCCTTTGCTTCTAGATAACTTCCTTTTCCAACAGTAAAAAAAAAAAGAAAAAAACTGGTCCCTGTCATCTTTCATCCATTTACCTGACTATTTAATTCTAGCATATATGTATTCTGGTTTCAAAATTGTTAATCTCTCCTCTCATGAGAAATAACTTTATTAACTAAAGTCCAGTGTTTATATACAATTCCTCATCTCTAGTCTCACAGTGCCTACCCATTTCCAAAGTTACATGAACCAGCACCCCCTCTTCCCATTCCTTTAGTGAGGTTATGACATACATTTTTAATACAGTTGATTCTTTTGTCACAGTCTGCATTCCATACTGGGGTCTATGATCTCATAAATGTTGCTGTTGTTTTCCACTCACATACGTTAAGGTTCACACTTTGTACTATAGATTCTATGAATTTTGACAAAAGTATAGTGTCATGTACCCATTACTATATTATCATACAGAAAAATTTCACCACCTTAAAAAAATCCCATGTCTCACCGACAAAACCCTCTGTCCTCCCTTCATCATTCAATTATAACCCCTGTACCTGTGAATGTTACTTGTTTGGCAATAAGGTCTTCCTCTAGTTATCATTTAACTCAAAGGAGGTCAGACTGGAATGAGGTGGGCCCTAATCCTAATCTGTTCTGCGTGGTATCTAATAAAAGGGGAGAACAAACATGGAACATAGTCACATAGGAAGAAGATACCATGTGAGGATTCATCTATAAGCCAAGGAATGCCAAGAAACACTTGGGCTACCAACAAAGAAGGATCTTCACCTACAGCCCTGAATTTGGAATTTCAGACTCCAGAACTGTGAGAAAATAAATCTCTATTCTTTAAATCTACCCACTATGTGGTTATTTTGTTATGGCAGCCCTAGAGAAGTAAGATACCTAGTAAAGACGAACATATGCATTCCTTAAGAATCAGCAAATCCACTCTGAGTTATACCCTACAAATAAATACATTTGCATAAGAGTACTCTTTTTAACAGCAAATTCTAGAAGGAACAAAAAGCCCTACCTATCAACAACAGACTGAATAATTGCAATGCCATCTATTCATAAAAAATGAATACTACATTAAAAAAAAAAAAAAGACCAGGTTTACTGGTTTGATAGAGACTAAGGGAACCTTTGTGAGTATTGCCTTTAGTCACCCTTCAAATCTGGAACTGAACTCATCTCCATGGCTCAACTTCCAGCAAAGGAGGAGACAGGCTGATGGGGTGAATAATACCAGGGAGGCAGCACTCCTCAGAAGAACAATCAACCCTGAGAGATCAAATGGGAAGCATCTGCCCAGAGTACCCTGCCCAGAAGGCAGGAACAGATAGGAAAGAAAGACAAACAGAAATGATAACCACAGGGAAGAAGTGGGAAGAGAGCTGTTACATTGCGGGGACTGCATTCAATGTCACAAAACAAAATGTGTATGAAAAGTTGAATGAAAAGCAAATTTGCTGTGTGAACTTTCACTCAGATCACAATAAAAAGCCAAAAAGGAAAAAAAAAAAAAAAAAAAGAATACTACACTTTAATGAGAGGAGCTCTGGTAGCATAGTACCTAAAGCACTTAACTGCTAACCAGGAGGCTGACGGTTTAAACCCACCAGCCACTCCTCGGAAGGAAGATGAGGCAATCTACTTCCGTAGTGATACTCCCTCAGAAATCCAAGGAGGGGTTGCTATGAGTCGGGCCCGACTCGACGGCACATAACAACAACACACAGTAATGGAAATAAATAAACTAGCTTTACACGTAACAAGGATGAATCACAAGCTTACAGATATTGAATTTAAAAAAAGCAAATCACAGACGAATAACGTAACTTCACTTACATAAAGTCCAAAAACAATGCAACATTTAATATATACTTACATATAAAACTATTTTTAAAATGAGCAAAATTAGTTATCTCTAAGGACGGAGGATGTGAATGGGGAAGAGCACATGCAGGCTTCTAACATACACATAAAATTCTATTTCTTAAGCTGGCTGGTTGTGGTGTAGTAAATTACTTAGTGTGGCTTTTCTACCCATAAGTCTTTGTAAACTCCAAGGTGGGAATTGCTATTAGCAACTGAGGAGATCCTGATTTTAAAGTCACCCACCTGGGTTATTTCTGTTGAGCGTGGCACAATACAATGTTCTGGGAGGTTCCCACTCTCTCTCACGTGCTTAGAGTTCTGATGCTGTGATTGGCTAGTTTGACCACCCTTCTGGGCTCAAAAGGAGGCCTCTTGGAGGCAGAACTCTCTCTGACTGCTGGTGGAGGAAGACATGCGACCCTGAAAGAGACACGCACCCCTGAAAGAGACACGTGCTGCTGGGAAAGAGCCGCAAGAGACACGCATCACTGAGTGAGACACCGAGGGACCAGCACTGCTGGAAAAGAGACTGTGAGAGACTTTTGGCTGAGGGATGGTGGGCTGGGAGAGAGACTGAGCGTTCTTCCTGAACTTGAGTTGTAGCCTGGTGCTTCCCTAATAAACCCTGTAATCTGTGAGTTCTGTGTGGCCACTGCAGTGAATTATCGAACCCAGGAGAGAGGTGGTGGGTGCTCTGGGAGGAACGGTTGAAGAAAGGACTGGAGGGAGGCAACATGTCTGGCCTGGCAGTAATAGGCCTTGGGTTACTGCTGGTAACCCTGTCTTCCCTTTGTGGAATTAGAGGAGGTCGGAACATGTGGCCTCCTTGTAGTTTTTGTACTGGTAGATCCACAGATGCTATTTCAATATCATTACTTAAAATGTACATATAAGTTTTATATACCTATACAAATACATCTGTATTTCACAATTTAAAAAACATAAAGATTAAACAACATTGTTCTGGTGTTAATAATATGGATAAATTAAAAGGTGTTAGAGTGAGTACCCACCAGCCACTCCTCGGAAGGAAGGTTGGGCATTCCTACTTCCGTAGTGATACTGCCTTGGAAACCCAAGGAGGGGTCGCTATGAGTCGGGGCCGACTCGATGGCAAATAACAACAACAACAACAGTTCAGTAATACAGAGGTAGAGATAGCTTGAAATAGAAACAATTAAGAAAAATTATGCACAATTTAAGAGTAAAGCAAAAAGATAGGTGGTACAACCTTTCAATTTCACAGCAAGGGGGGCAAAGGCCAACACAAAGATTATTAGGGAAATGTATTTTGTTCAATTCACTGTTTACTGTTGGTCAAGGTTCTACACTTTGTAAAATTGTTGTTGTTGTTGTTGTTGTTGTTAAGTGCCCACAAGTCAGACCTGACTCATAGTGACCCCTCCTTAGGTTTTTACACGTTGTGTATTTGTTCAGTAGAAATGCAAATAATTCTGTGTAGAAGAAAAAGGTAACCCGACAGCATTATTGATTATAATAACCCAACAGGCTTATCGGTCTATAACACATTAACCAATTTTGTAGCCACGCCAGCAATCTCATTTATATTCCTTTATTGAATTGCCTGTAACAATTACCTAGCTTCTTAAATGCTCTCTGAATCAATTCCCTCATTAATCATTAAATCGATTAAAACCTTTTGACAGGTGTGTGCTTTGTACTTCATGTGACTTATGATTTTATCTTTTTGGAAATTATACCAGAGAAAGAAAAGATATTTTTAAATACTAAAAAATTTAAATTAACAAGATATGGTGGTAGACTGGCTATGAAAGGAAAAGATTCAAAGATGCCCCCTAGTGTGATAGTTGGAGCTGTGTGTCAACGTGGCTGGACCACAATTCTGTGTGGTTTAAGCAGCTGTGATGTGGGTTATTCCCATGATGGGATTGGATATATATGTTTTGAGCAGCCAATTCATTGAAAGGGAGTTTCCCTAGGGGTGTGGCCTGCTTCCAATGTATTTATAGACATCCTGGGAAAAAAGACACTCTTCTGTGGATCAGGATCCTGTTGTGCTGCCTACAACTGTCTGAGAGCGAATAATCCACTATACGGTCTAGAGATCTTGGATTCGTCATTCAGTGGAATCACCAGCTGGTATACTACCTGCCAACCTTGAGCTCATCAGTCCCTGCAGCTGCATGACTCGGGAAAAGCCTCCAGCTTGACGTTTGATCCAAGAACTTGGGACTTGCCACCTTCTATAAGTGTGTGAGCCGTTTTCCTAAGATAACTTTCTCTTTCTATGTATATATAAGCTTTACTGGTTTTGCTGCTCTAGAGAACCTAGCCTAACACACCTAGGTATTTAGTTAACCCAAAAATAGATTGTGGTACCATTCATTTATATAGGCAACACTGGAAAAGGCCCAAGATTGGGAGGAAAGATTTCAAATTTGTTGCCTTTGAGATATGCAAATCGAAAGGTTGATCTAGCAGTTAAATATATGGGCATAGTACTCAGAAGAGAGTTCAGAATTAAAAAACTGAGAAATCAAGACTACAGAGGTAACTGAAAGAACATATATAAATGAGACTAATAGGATAACAGAAAATAAAATAAAATATAAAGGTCCAGCAAGAAAACATTATCTTCTCCTATCACACTGCACACCTAATCTATCAGCAAATCTTGTCAGCACCACTTTCAAGATATATTTAGACTCAAATATTTCTTCCTGTCTTCACTGCTCCTATCAAGCCACCATCATATTCACCTAAATTACAGCAGACTCCTAAACAATCATCTTGCTTCTTCCCATGCTCCCTACAGTCCCTTTTCCACAAAGCAGTCAGCATAGTTCTTATAAAACTAAGTCTAAAGCCTACAATGTTTTCTTACATTCAGAATAAAATCAACATGCTTACTGTGACATTTTATTCCAGCTACTTTTCTGACCTCATCTCCACTTCCCCTATGTCACTCCCTTTCTGTTTTAGCCACATTAGATTCCTTGCTGCTTAAACACATCAGAGAACACTGTTCCCCAAGAAGGCCTTCATTCAATACCACATTCTTAAAGAGGCCTACCCAATTAAAATTCTAAACCATCTCTCCCCACTTTTCCAGAATTCCCCTTTTCTCCTTCTTTGCTTTATTTTTCTACATAGCACTTAATCACTATCTAACAAATCATACACCTTTCTTATGTATTATACATCTTACTGCTTCTCATTGCTGGCACAAGGACAATGATTTTTGTCCATTTTTCTCACTGCTAATTAACCAGTGCCTAGAAATGGTACCAGGAGTTCTGGTGGCATAGTGCCTAAGGTATCTGACTGCTAACCAGAAGGCTGGCGGTCTAAACCCACCAGCCACTCCTCAGAAGGAAGACTGGGCAATCTACTTCCACAGTGATACTGCCTCAGAAACCCAAGGAGGGGTCGCTATGAGTCAGATCCAACTCCACGGCAATGAGTTTAGTTTTTGGTTTAGAATGGTACTGGGCACACAGACAATATTCAATAGCTATTTGTTGAATGAATTTAATAAATGAATGAAGAAGGAAAGTCCAAAACAATGGAAGATAAATGGAGTACAGAGGACAAATAATCAGTAAAATCAGGTGCAGGTTTTAATAAAAACAGTGTATTCGGGTAGTTTGTAAAATGACAATAAAGATGAAGGGGAATAGATTTTAAAACACACGACTTTAGAGTTTAGGGGTTTTTGTTTGCTGAGTTATTTTGCTTGTTTCTATTTCTTTTCTTTTTTTTAAAGAAGAAAATGTAGAGGTAAAGGTTTAGAAAGAGCAATGGAAAGCAAATAGGATAGTAAACCTGAGGTACTTCAGGTTATGAGAGAGAAAACAGTCACAATTTGCAAGGAGTGATGAGGAATTAGCTTGCCCTGTAGGTATATCCAGATTTTAGTACAGGTAAGGATGTACAAGGAACACTGAAAAAAGGGGGAATTTGGTGATTATGAGACAACATTTTCAAAGAATACAATGTTTTCATTTTAATTTCTTTAGCGGAGATTTTCTTAAAGTACCTCACGAGCTTTCCATTTAAAATTATACAGGAGCTACATGCAACTTTAGAGTACATATTGATTATTCTGTGAAAAAAGTATGTACTAAATTTTCAGTTTTAGATAACAAAATATTTGGGCCTGCACATTTTCCATTCTCATTGCAGGTGACATTCAAACTGCACATTTATACATCTTAATTATGTCCACCTTGCCAGAGAAATCACACAAGTAACTAAACACACAAATAACTAAATTGATTTTTAAATTATTTTAAGTATCCTAACTAGGCACCTGAAAGTCAAATACTTACAGGAAAGTAAAGACATAGATTCATCTCTTGGGTTTTAAGATTTAGGTATCTGAAAAATGTGAGGTTCCTCCATTATAAAATATTTCACTTAATAGCTCATAAAAGACAAATACTATTCACAAATAGCCTAGTCTATATATACTGATAGAGATTATTTAATTTACTAAATGGTGTTCACATCACTTGAGTCATTAACCTTAGAGATAATTTTTTGTTTTTAGTCAGATTTTACAAATTAAGACACTTTGGAATGTTTATGCCTTATCTGGATAGTACCATTTTACTTTTTTGAACTTAAAGCCAGTATCTCACTAGAGAGGCAATGGATTAGCATATAACCTAGTAGGGAAATCCTGCATTTGCTCAATGCCCATAGCTTTTACACAGTTCCAGATGTTCAGTACATTAATAATGCACTAACTCAAAACCTCTTTTTGAAACTTTAGAAAGTGCAAATTGCATTAAGACCTCTTTGCCCTCATTAATGTTATTGTTACGATCCCAGTCCTCTGGAAAATGTTTTTTGGCATGTGTTTAACTTTATAATATTGCCATTTACTTTCTTTAATAGCCAGTACTCAAGTCTTAATGCTTTTAATAGGCCTGCCTAAACAGACTACCATCTTTTGTAATCTTATTCACATAATTTATTTCATAGGTAAAATTTGTCACAGTTTTCCATCTGAAGATGATTCTTCATTTCATGAGTTACTAATATTTAAATAATGTTTACCTTCCTTTATTCAGTTAATAATGTACCTACAGGTGCCATATGTTAGAAATAAAAAATAGTTCCTTTTTAATAGTAATAAAAATGGAAAATAAAGTAGTAGTATTTTTATAACCTTTTTGGTTATAGTAAAAATGGATATATCCTTACTTCTTGCTGTATTCAAACATAAAATATGAAAGATCCTATAGTCCTCTCTGAAAGAAGCGTTCCTTCTCTATAACTTTGTTCAAAGACTGAGAATTGTGTGGAAATAAATGTTAAAGCTCAACTACTAATAGAGATTTATTTATAGTCACTTACTGATATATTCTGATACAAATACACAATGGTACTTACAATGTAAAAATTTCAAATAAAACAGAATTTCAGAAATAACTCATACATTTCCTCATAACAATCTACTTTGTTGACGTCTCTTTAAAAAATAACAGTAAGAAACCAACAGCTATTTACATATACAACAAATTCATAATTCTTGGAAACATGAACTCTGAATTTCTGTTGATTTATCAATATTGCTCGTTCATCAAAGTCTGAAATAACTATTTGGTTAAAATGTATGTATTTAAAGGATTTTGCTATTTTAGAGTCAAAAAGTATTAGCTGACTTTGCAAGTAGAAAATAGTAAAGACATTACTTTGCTACTCTTTGCATAAACACCACAGAACGTTACCAAATATTTGAAACATTTTAAGCTAGCTCAGTGAATTGCTGCCCTGTCCAGAAGGAATCAGATGGCCAAGAAGCCACAGCCTTTCTCCAAGATTTTCCCCAGACTTCCCCAAGAGTTGCAGCGAATGACTCCATTGCCTTCTCAGAGCCAATAGTGAGAGACTGGTTGTAATGGCTATATTGTGGTGGTAAGTGTATAAAAAGCCATACGTTCTGACTTCTCATTTTCAATGTTTCTGCTTTATGAATGAATAAGATGAAGTGTGCAAATTTTTTTGAAAATCCTGGAAGAAAGGTACTTTGCAAATATACTATTTTTTTAATCAATAAACTTCTATTTTTACAGCACACACACAAAAAAGTATTGGCTGAGTAACTTACCTGAGTAGATTAAAACAGACAATCCAATTCTGATCTTTTGGTAAAATGCAGATAAATAAAGTAAACTGTAATTTACCTGCATAGCATTATAGTTCAAGGAGTTCTTAACAGTTAAAGCATTTGGCTGCTAACCAAAAGGTCGGGAGTATGAACACATCAGCTGCTCCATGGGAGAAAGACCAAGTTGCATCCATAAAGATTTATAGCCTTGGAAACCCTACGGGGCAGTTCCACTCTATTTTAAAGGGTCACTATGAGTCAGAATCAACTTCATGGCAGTGGGATTTGGCACTACAGTTCTGCACTATTAGAATCTAGGTAGCCACTAGGCTGAAACAAGGAAATGAATAAGAAGCAACTACCACAATGTTTCTTAAGTCTCTACTTTTAAATATTGCCAACATGAGTCTATTATAACCTGTTACTATAAACCTTGAAGGTGAGCCTCGGAAATAGTACTGCTTTGCAATCTAGTGGTAAATACCCCAAAGAAAAATGTAGAACAGCAGACCTTCATATTAACAGAGTAGCAGACCACTGATCTGGATATAGAGTACAAAATTTCTGGATAATAAAAAAGTCAGGGAGTGGATTCTACGCAAAAAGAAACTATGAATGCACTATATTAATTTCCTACTGCTGCATAAGAAATTACCACAAACTTAGTGTCTTGAAACAACATTCATTTATTATCTCAGAGCTCCTGTAGGTCAGAAGTCTAGGAATGGCACAACTGGATTCTCTGCTCAGGGTCTCAGTGGGCTGAAATCAAGGTGTCAGCTGAGACTATGGTTTTCATCTAGAACTTGGGGTTCTCTTCTAAGCTCACTGGTTGTTGGCAGAATTCATTTCTTTGTGGCTATGGGATGAAGGATCCCATTTTCCTGCTAGCTGTTGGCTGGGGACTACTCTCAGCTCCTAGATGGTCATGTGCCCCCTCCCTCAACTAGTCAGTTCACAACACAGATGTTTGCTTTCTTCCAGGCCAGCTGACTTTTTCTGTAATAATCCAGAGAAAACTCTGCTTTTAAAGGGTTTGTATGATTAGTTAAGGCCCAATTAGTAGTTCCTCAAAGACTTGAACAAAGAATCACCATATGATTCAGTAATCCAATCCTTAGTATTCAGCCAGAGGAAGTGAAAGTAGTGATGCAAACATAAACCTGTATATCAAGGTTCACTGCAGCGCTTTTCACAGTATCCAAAAGGTGGAAACACCTGAAGTACCATCATCAAATGAATGGATAAACAAGATATAGCATACACACACACACACACACACACAATTAAATATTATGCAGGCACAAAGAGAAATTAAGTTCTGATGTATGCCACAACATGGATGAACCTGGAAAACATTATGTTGAGTGAAATAAGTCAGTTATAAAAAGATAAAATACAGTGTGATATCATTTATAATGAAATAAGCAAACATATAGAAACCAAAGATTATTAGTGGTTACCAAAAGTAGGAGAGAAGAGGAAAGGAGGTTTTGGTTAGGGAACACTGAGTCTATATTAAAAGTAGTAGAATAATTTGGAAAAAGGTGGCAAGAACAGTTGCACAACATGAAGAATGTAATCAAAATCAATGAATTATGCATAAAGAAATTGTTGAACTGGCGAATGTATATATTTTCACCTCATAATTAAAAAAACAAAACAAAAATTACAATAAAGAATTAAACAGCAAATGAAACTGGAAAAAATTTTATGGCATGTATTATAGAGAGTTAATATCTGTGCCATATATTAAAAGCCCATATAAATTAATAAAAAGACAAATATAATATAAACATAAAATAAACAAGAAACTTATAAAAGAGCCAAAAACATTTAAAAAACCTGTAAAACAGTAATTCTATTAACAAAAGATATATTAACTAACACTAAAATAAAATAAATTTCAAGGTTTACTTTCTACCTCTTTGCCTTTTCTAGTTAAAAAGGAGAAGCAGAAAATAATTAAGTTATTATAATAATATATAAATCTGCTTTAAAAAGTATATATAAACGAAATGGTCTCTGAACTCACACAATGGTCAATATCAGAAGCTAATACATAGTAAAACTGGTGTATCATCTGTTACAGCCACCAAAGAGCCCTGGTGGAGCCCTGGTAGAGCAGCTGCTAACCAAAAGATCTACAGTTCAAACTCACTAGCTGCTCTGTGGGAGAAAGATGGGGCTGTCTGCTTCTGAAAGATTTACAATTTTGGAAACCCTATGGGACAGTTCTACTCTGTCCTATAGGGTTGCTATGAGTCAGAATCAAGTGGATGGCACCAAGTTTCATCATTGGTTTTTACTATGGATATTAAAGAGCCCTGACGGTGGAGAAGTTAAGCAATCAGCTACTAACCAAAAGGTCAGCGGTTTGAACCTACAAGAGACTGTGAAAGAAAGATGTAGCAGTCCGCTCCCATGAAAACTACAGCCTTGAAAACCCTATAGTGCAGTTCTACTTTGCCTATAGGAGCACAGAATCAGAATTGACACAACAAAATTGGGTTTGGGTTTATTATAGTTCCTGGGAGCCCTGGTGGTGTAGTAGTTAAGTGCTCAGTTATTAACCAAAAGGTCGATTATTCAACTGTTCATCAGCTGCTTGCTCCATGGAAAAAAGATGTGGCAGTTTGTTCCTGTAAAGCCTTGAAAATCCTATGGGGGAGTTCTACCTTGTCCTTTAGGGTCACTATAAGTCAGAATTGATTTGACAGGAACAGGTTTGGTTTTCTTAGTTTACTATAGCTATTCCAAGAAATTAAGTTAAGAAGTGATACCCATTTATATTCAGACTAGTTATTTTCCTCCTACCAAGTGATACATTTCATCTCAATATATTAATATTTAGAATAGTTTTTAAACTACTGAAACTAGCTAATGGAAAGAATTTCATTTGAGAACACTGATCAGATGATATCAGAAGATATGGAGCTGCCTTCTACAAACAGGCTAGGTATTTTCCTTTATAGTTTTTTCATCAATGATTGTATTATTGCCGATTTAAGTAACTTTACATCAGAACTGAAAAATAACAACAACAACAACAAAAACACCAATCCACCTCCTAGTATATAAGGAATCATTCTCATCATATATTTGGAGCCTGTCAAAAAATGAAATTGTTCATTTACTTACCCGGACATTTCCTGACTCCCTTTTGGTAACTGTGATTGGAAAATATAAAAACTTTTAACAATGGTCTGATAGAACCTGGTGGAACCACTGAGACTATGGTCCCCAGCTGCCGTTCAGGTCTGGAATTGAAGTCACACCTGTGGCTTCCAGCCAAGCAAAAGATAGGCATAAGAGCTGAATATGTACCTAAGGTAGATACACTCCTTGGAGAGAACAATCATGGGAGAAAGAAGGGCTGTTTATGTGCAGGGAGACAGTTCAGGGGGCAGGAGTGCATGGAAGGATCGACACGGGGAAGAGGTAACTATCGGGAAGAAGTGGGAGGGGAGCTGTTGCGTTGGGGTAAATTGTAGTCAATGTCGTAAGACAAAATATATATGAACTGCTATATGGAAAGTGAATTTGCTTTGTAAACTTTCACCCAAATCATAACTAAAAAAAAAAAAAAGAGAGAGAGATAGAGAAGAAGAAGGAAAAAAAAAAAATTTAACAACATGTTAAGATTTTTCTTTTATTTTTACCTAACTCTGGCGTTGAGCACAGTTAGCATGACTCCATACATAACTTTTTCTTCCAATTTATAGCAAAAATTTGTTTCCATAAATACTATTAGGTAAAGCCAATCTGCCTAAATGTTTTATTTTGTAGCTTAGTTCTATGAAAGTAGATTGCCCAGTCTTTCTTCCAAGGACTGGCTGGTGGGTTTGAACTGCCAGCCTTCTGGTTAGCAGTCAAATGCCTTAGACACTACACCAACAGAGCTCCTAGGTATAATTATTAGTTTTCCTTAAAACAACTCTCTGGTATAGACATTCATCTCTAGAATAAATCTTGCTTTCTATTAGGGATTCTTTAGAAGTGTTTACGCCCATTTTATTTTCAGTATTCTTGAATACTGAACGATCTGATTAATTTCTTCCCAAAACAATTCCTTTATCTATATAGGGAATAACTGCTTTAGTGCATCTCTTGCTAATAAAGTATGTATATAGATGGTACAGTGCAGAAATTGCTTTAATATGGACTGTCCAGCCATGGTCAAAGATCCCTGGTGGTGCACTGGTGGTGCACTTACAGCTAATCAAAAGGTTAGTGGTTTGAACCCATCTGCCACCCGGCGAAAGAAAGATGTGTCAGTCTGCTTTTGTGAAGATTTACAGCCGTGGAATCCCTATGGGGCAGTTCTATACTGTCTTATATGGTCACTATGAGTTGGAATCAACTCAGTGGCAATGGGCAGTGACAGCCATGATCTTGTAACTCAAAATAATTGAGTAGGACTATGGAAATAAGGTGCTTATGGCCCACCAAGGTGACTAGATAGTCCTGCTAATTCAAGTAAGGTGTATGGAGAACGCTTGCAGAGGTGGGACCACGCAAAAAAGATCCAGGAAATCTTTGCAGAGAATTGATCAGTTTGCCATCCCACTAGGCTTAAAGGGAGCCAATTCCAGAGGTTGGAGAGGGGACCTCACTACCACCAAGAGAAGAACCAAGAGCAGGGCAAGCCCTTTGGACCCAGGATTCCAGTACTGAGAACTTCTTTCACCTAGGAAACACAGAGAGAGCTGTAACACTGAAGATGGCATGAGATGGCATGGGAATAGGACCAGCATGCTAGGTTCATGGACCCATAAATCAAGAAAGCTGAGTGCCTTTGGGCGGGAGGCTTCTGAGTAGAATAAGGTGCCTCAGGGCACTTATCTGTGGGGCTACAGAGTTGTGACATGGCCGAGCAGGGCAGAAGCCAGGCCACGAGCAAGGGCTAAGGGCCAAGAGAGAGGCCTGCCGTCCTGATTGAAGAACTGTATCCAGAGTTGTTCCTGTATCTGCAAGTTGATTCTGATCGTGTCATTTTCTATAATAAATCCTATAATCAGTTATGGTCTATAGGTTCTGTGTGGTCACTGCAACGAATTATCAAATCCAGCAGAGAAGAAGAGTGCCACAGAAGGAATGGCAGGTCTCAGAATTGGTTAAAAAAAGTATGGAGAGACTAGGAATGTCTAACTTCCGCATACAGAAATTAGCCATAACTGAGGGGAACTGAATCTCTTCTCTCCCTGATGTTAGATGAGCTCTGATGGCATGTCACTTTTGCAGATGGAAAGACAGATGTTGCTGTTATTGCTGTTATTAGGTGCAGTCGAGTCCTCTCCAACTCATAGCAACCCTATGTACAGCAGAACGAAACACCACCTGGCTCCGAGCCAGCTCTGCAATCCTTGCTATACTTGAGCCCATCGCCATAGCCACTGTGTCAAGCCATCTCGTTGAGGGCCTTCCCCTCTTTTATTGACCCTCCACCTTACCAAGCATGACATTCTTCTCCAGGAATGGTCCCTTCTGATAATATGAACAAGGTAGGTGAAACGAAGTCTGACCATTCTTGCTTCCAAGGAGCATTCCAACTGCACTTCTTCCAGGACAGATTTGTTAGTTCTTTTAGCAGTCCATGGGACTTTCAGCATTCTTCACCAGCACCACAACTCAAAAGCATGAATTCTTCTTCAGTCTTCCTTGTTCATTGTCCAGCTCTCACATGCATATGAGAAAATTGAAAATATCACATCTTTTGTCAGGAACACCCCAGTCCTCAAGGAGACATCTTTGCTCTTCAGCACTTGAAAGAGGTCTTTTGCAGCTGACTTGCCCAGTGCTATTTGCTGTCTGATGTACCAACTGCTGCTTCCATTGGCATCAATTGTAGAACCAAGCAATGTGAAGTTTCTGACAACTTCAATCTTTTCTCCATTTATCGTGATGCTGCTTATTGGTCCACTTGTGAGGATTTTTGCTTTCTTTATATTGAGATATAATCCATACTGCAGACTGTATTCTTCAATTTTCATCAGTCAGTGCTTCAAATCATCCTCACTTTCAGCAAGCAAAACTGTGTAGTCAGCTATCAGAGGTTGTTAATAATTCTCCCTCAAATCTTGATACCACATTCTTCTTCATATAGTCCAGCTTCTCAGATTATTTGCTCAGCATATAGCTCTGGTAGCGTAGTGCCTAAGGCACTTGACTGGTAACAAGAAGGCTGGCAGTTCAAACCCACCAGACACTCCTCGGAAGGAAGATGGGGCAATCTACTTCCGTAGTGATACTGCCTCGGAAACCCAAAGAGGAGTCGCTATGAGTCGGGTCCGACTTGACGGCACTTAACAACAACAACAACAACAAGAGATTGAATAAGTATGGTGAAAGGACACAACCCTGACGCACTCCCTTCCTGATCTTAAACCATGTAGTGCTCCCTTATTCTGTTTGAACAACAGCCTCCTGGTCTATGTACAGGTTCCTCATGAGTACAGTTAAGTGTTCTGGAATTCCCATTCTTCTCAATGTTATCCACACTTTGTTAATGATCGACACAAATCAAATGCTTTTGCATACTCAATAAAACACAAACATCCTTCTGGTAATCTTTGCTTTGAGCCAAGATCCACCTGACATCTACAATGACATCCCTTGTTCCACGTCCTCTTCTGAATCTGGCTTACACCTCTGGAAATTTCCTGTCAATATATTGCTGCAACCGTTTTTTAATTACCTTCAGTAAGATTTTACTTGTGTGTGGTATTGATGACATTGTTTGGGAATTTCCACATTCTATGGGATCACCTTCTAGTCAGTTAGCCAGGTAGCTGTCTTCCGATTCTCTTGGCATAACCAAGTGCCTTCAGTGGGGCATCCGTTTGTTGAAACATCTCAATGGGTATTCCGTCAATTCCTGGAGACTTGTTCTTCACCAATTCCTTCAGTGCAGCTTCAACTTCTTCCTTCAATACCATTGATTCTTGATCATAAGCCAGCTCCTGAAATGGATGAAAGTCTACCCGTTCTTTTTGGTACGGTGACTCTTTGTATTCCTTCCATCTTCTTTTGATGCTTCCTGCATTATTCAATATTTTGCCCATAGAATCTTTCAATATTGCAACTCAAGGCTTAAATTTTTTCCTCAGTTCTTTCAGATTGAGAAATGCCAAGTGTGTTCTTCCCTTTCGGTTTTCTAACTACAGGACTTTGCACATTTCATTATACTAATTGGCTTTGTCTGCTCAAGCTGCTCTTTGAAAACTTCTGTTCAACTCTTTCATCTTGTCACTTCTTCCATTTGCTTTGGCTACTCTCCACTCAAGGGCAAGCTTCAGAGTCTCTTCTATCAACCATTTTGGTCTTTTATTTTTTCTGGTCTTTTTAATGACCTCTTGCTTTCTTCATAGATGATGTTCTTAATGCCTTTCCACAATTCTTCTGGTTTTCAGTCACTGGTATTCAATGCATCAAATCTATTCTTTAGATTGTCTCTAAACTCAGGAGGGATATATTCAAGATCGGTAGCGTAGTGGCTAAGGCACTTGACTGCTAACCAGAAGGCTGGCGGTTCAA
>NW_006921783.1:2245719-2251065 GCF_000298275.1 Orycteropus afer afer | reverse complement strand
TTGTAAAAGGAACTAACATATACTATAAAAATATGGCTTTGAAACATAATAAATACTCTCAGCTGCAAGCATCCTCTGAGTTGTTTGTCTTCTGTTAGCCAGTTCGCCGACTCCCTATTCACCTATAATCTTCTTCGAGTAATAAGGCCGAACCCAGTGACTGTGCTGGTCCGCGGCAGTCAATATGATTCCTGTGTATTCCATCTGGTGAAGTCCACGTGTATAGCCACTACTGTGTTGTTGAAAGAAGGTATCTGCAATGAATAAGTCATTGGTCTTGCAAAATTCTATCATGTGATCTACAGCATTATTTCTCTCACTGAGATCAAATTTTCCAACCACTGGTGATTCTTCTTTGTTTCCAACTTTTGCATTCCAGTCATCAGTAATATTTAATACATCAAGATGCTTACTTCTGCTTTATTGACCATGTATAGGCATTCGATTGTATGGATCATAACAAATAAGGGACAACATTGAGAAGAATGGGCATTCAAGAACACTTAATTGTGCTCATCAGGAACGTGTACATAGACCAAGAGGCTCTCATTCGAACAGAACAAGGGGATACTGCATGCTTTAAAACTGGGAAGGGAATGCATCAGGGTTGTTTCCTTTCACCATACTTATTCAACTTGTATGTTGAGCAAATAATCCGAGAAGCAGTACTATATGAAGAAAACGTGGCATCAGGATTGGAGGAGGACTCATTTAACAACCTGCGATACACAGACGACACAACTCTGCTTGCTAAAGTGAGGATGACTTGAAGCACTTACTGATGAAGACTGAAGACCACAGTCTGCAGTATGGATTACACCTCAATATAAAGAAAACAAAAATCCTCATAACTGAACCAAAAAGCAGCATCACAATAAATGGAGAAAAGACTAAAGTTGTCAAAGACTTCATATTACTTGGTTCTACAATTAACACCATTAGAAGCAGCAGTGAAAAAATCAGGCATCGTATTGCACTGGGAAAATCTGCTGCAAAAGACCTCTTTCAAGTGCTGAAGAGCAAAGATGTCTCCTTGAAGACTAAGTTATGCCTAACCCAAGCCATGGGTTGGCATATTTTCAATCACTTCATATGCATGTGAGAGCTGGACAATAAACAAGGATGACGAAAGAAGAGTCAATGCTTTTGAGTTGTGGTATTGGCAAAGAATACTCAGAGTACCATGGACTGCTAAAAGAACTAACAAATCTGTCCTAGAAGAAATGCAGCTGGAATGCTTCTTGGAAGCGAGAATGGCCAGACTTCATCTCACCTACTTTGGTCATGTTGTCAGAAGGACCATTCCTTGGAGAAGGATATCATGCTTGGTAAAGTGGAGGATCAATGAAAAAGGAGAAGCCCTCAATAAGGTGGATTAACACAGTTGCTGCAACGATGGGCTCAGGTATAGCAAAGATCATGAGGCTGGCACAGGACCAGGCACTGTTTCATTCTGCTGTACATAGGGTCACTAGGGATCAAAGATGACTCAAACGACCTAACAACAACAACAAATTGTCCTCTAATTGTGGATTGAATTGTGTCCCCCCAAAATATGTGTTGTAAATATGTGTTTGTTATATCAACAAGGTAGGATTAGTGTAGAGTGTATCATGAGTCAATCTCTTTTGAGATATAAAGAGATGAAACAAGTAAGTTAGGAGGAGAGACAACCTAGGAAGAGACATGCCAAGCCACATGTAGATCGCCCACCCAGGAGCAAAGCTCAGAGACAAGGATATTCCTCCACAGCCAACAGAGAGAGAAAGCCTTCTCTTAGAGTCATCATCCTGAATTCGAACTTCTAAGCCTTCTAACCTGTGAGAAAATAAACTTGCTTGTTAAAGCCATTCACTTGTGGTATTTCTTTTACAGCAGCACTAGATAACTAAGAACACTTCTTATATAACTTTTGTGGTACAGTGAATTACTTGGTATGGCTCTTCTAGCCATGGTTTTTGTGGTACAACAGATGACTGGGTGGAATTATACAAATAATAGGTGCTTGCAGCCTACCAAAGGGATTGGATACTATGTGAGTAATGTAAATAAGGTAATGCAAATAACACCCTTCTGAGGGTGGGACCATGCAAATAAAGTGTATAGAACTCTAACGTGGGGACTGGTTAGTTCTGTAATTCTGCTAGGCTTAAAATAACCCTCCTAGAGGCAGAGGGGGATCTCACTGGCATTAAGAAAAACAAGCTGGATGTGGAATGTAGCACATCCTTGGACCTGACCCAATGCTGGCCAAGAGATGGCTGAGACGACCACCTGAGATGACAGTAAAACCAAGTGACACTAGATAGAGTGGCAGACTTGCCAGTCCACAGAGCAAGAAAGCTGAGTACCTTTGGGAGACAGGCTGGCTGGTGGTGTAGGGCGCACCTAGAGGCAGAGCTAAAAGAGCTTTTTTAACACTTGCCTACACAGGGCAGAGGCCAGGATGAGGGCCAAAGACAGATGTGCATTTGGGCATGGCTAAGGGGAGACTATCCTAAGTGAAGAATTGTATCCTGAGAGTAGTCCTGAAACCAAATTGTAACCTGTTAACTTCCCTAATAAACCCCATAATTGTGAATATTATCTGTGAGTTCTACGTGGCCGCTGCAACAAATTATGAGTTTCTGGGAGGAATGGTTGGTGTCAGAATTGGTAAAAAGGCTGAAAGGTGGTCAGATGTCTGGCCTCATAAGAATAAGCCTTAAGATGCTGATGGTGATTCTGTTTCCTCCTCATGAAGTTGGAGGGGGTCAGAAAAGGATGCCACCCCTGCACTCTTTTTGCAACTTTACATAACTAACATTACTTATTTAGGCTTTTAAAGGAGCGCCGGTAGCACAGTGCTGAGGCATCTGACTGCTAACCAGAAGGCTGGTGGTTCAAACCCATCAGCCACACCACAGAAACAAGATTGGGCAATGTATTTCCATAAATACATTTACCACCTCACAAAGCCAATGGAGGTCGCTATGAGTTGGAATAGACTCAATGGCAATGGGTTTCGTTTAGGCTTTCAAGTAAAACAGTGATGGAATCATCAGGCAATATCTTAGTCAGTAAATAAATAACTGAAACAATATATAACATCTAGAAAATTATCAATTTTTCCTTATTGTATCTGATCATAGGAGGCTTATTACAGTAATTCCACCTGATTTTTTTTTTAAAAGCAAAGATCAAACAACAAATATACTCTTACCTTGTAAGATGGCAAGAAACACAAAATTCCTTGGCTCACAGTCTGGCACACAGATAACAAAAGAGCCCCCACTTCATCCTGGAACTCAAATGTTTCAGTGTGCTGGAAGGTAGCACAGAGATTCCGACCCCTGGGGCCTGATCCAATGGTGCCAACCCAAACCTAGAACATGAATATTTGAGAAATAGAGTTACGTCTAAACTGGGCAATTTAGTTGGGAAACTGAATTACATATGTGTCAAAAGGAAAGCAAGCAAGTTTAGAAAAAAATTATTTTTAAAATGCTGGGGTTTTTTTGTTCTCTTATCTTTAGTTAATTTTATACAGATTTAATTTATAAAAGTTTTGTTTAGGCAGATCACTGAATTCTCTTAGAACGAATCATCTTTGAGGGCAAAGAGGGTTTTACTTATCTCTTTACTCAAGAGTTGTGTAAAATTATGCATGTAACAAATTTTTTTAAATAAAAAATTATTATTTCAAGTCTATATACCATTAATAGACTCAGATATTACAAAATATGAAGAAGATTTTGATCTGCCATACAAACTTATCTAAGATTTAACAATGACAGCAATTATTCTTTTATAAGTTCACTGGTGCTCAAATATCGATGTTAACTAGTCATAGAAAATCAGATCCACCAAATTTTATAGCTATTTCCAATTCTGCTACACTAATACAGATCTAGCCATAGTCTGATTAATTTTACTAGAAGAAAGAAAAAACTTTATTAGGAATCTAAAGATAATCCAAATACGACAGATTGTTGAAAAATATAACATTTTGAATTCATTTGGAAGATTCACTAAAGCATTGATTTTTGATACAAAAATATAGGGGTTAGGGCTCCACATGCTTGTAGTGGATTTTATCATTCTAATAAGCTACCCTAGTCTCTGATAATTCACTAATAAAACTATAAATTGAGATAAGGTGAGCATTAGACTTCAAAACCACCATGTTCATAGAGCTAGCTAATAAGCTATGCTAGCCAATGTTAGAAGAAAATGTAAGCCTTATATACTTCTTTAGGTAGCTACTTATATATTTACATATATTGACTTCCATAGGATTCCGAGTGAATGTAAATAAATAAGCCATATTTGTTTTAACTACATATTGAGGAACTAACTGGCCACAAAGATCATACAAGAAGGTGACATACTCAGAGAACTGGAACATATCCTTTCCAAGTCATTTGGTAGAAGGCTCAGCATATAGCTCAGCTACATTACTGAATATACTTTCCTTGCCACCCTGTTCCTGGACACGGGAAAAGAATTTCACCATTGAAACAATATTGTAAAATTATCATAGTAAAGGAGTAAGAACAGATGTGAGATTTTCCTGAATGTACTTTTTTTTTATAGTTTTGCTTTCTGAACCATGCACATGATTTATACGTTCAAAAATTAAAATGATTCTCAGCAGAAACCATGCAAGCGAGAAGGCAATGGGATGGTATTTATAAAACCCCGAAAGAGAAAAATTTTCAACCAAGAAATATATATCTGGCAAAACTGTCCCTCAAATATGATGGCGAAATCAGGAAATTTCCAGATAAGCAGAAACTAAGGGAATTTGTTAAAACCACACCAATCTTACAAGATATGCTAAAGGGAGTCCTTTGAACAGAGAACAAAAAATACCAAATAACAACCGACCACTAATACACAACATGACATAACCCAGAAACCACAGCTATGGACATATTTACAGATATGTCCAAAGTAAAATGAGCTTACAAGATTGTAAACAGGGAACCAGAGACATCAGTGGGCAACTGAGGACAACTACAAACAAAAACGAGGGAAAAGACTGTGTAGTCACAGAACTTCTAAATGGTGAGGAAGTTAAGAGAGTTGCAAGAAAGAATGGACTGTTGTAACAAGTTCTGTACCTCACACCGTACACAAAAATGAACTGCAGATGGATAATAGACTTAAAATGTGAAACCTAAAACTATACAGTTCCTCCAGGAAAATCTAGGGGCAAATTTAAGGGCCCTAATATATGGCATAAATAGACTATACAGTAGGCAAAAGATGGAAACAACCTAGGAATGGATAACCAAACTATGGTACATACATACAATGGAATACTATGCAATGCTAAAGAATAATGTAGAATCTGCAAAACAC
>NW_006921783.1:2239869-2244717 GCF_000298275.1 Orycteropus afer afer | reverse complement strand
TTCAGGTCTGGAATTGAACCCACACCTGTGGTTTCCAGCCAAACAGAAGACAGGTATATGAGCTGAACATTTACCTGGGGTAGATACACTCCTTGGAGAGAACAATCATTGAGAACGAAGGGCTGCCTATGCACAGGGAGACAGCTCAGGGGACAGGAGTCCATGGAGGGATGGACACTGGGAAGAGGTATGTGGAGGAAGTGGGAGGGGAGTTGTTGCATTGTGGTAAACTATGGTCAATGTCATGAGACAAAGTATATGTAAAGTGCTGTATGGGAAGTAAATTTGCTCTGTAAATCTTCACCCAAATCACAATAAAAAAAAATTTAAATGAATGAAAAAAACAAACAACAAACAAAGCTAATTGTATTGTATATCCAATTAATTACACAACCACACAGAATGAAAGTAACTTTTGAATACAGTGTTGTGATTAAACACCCTTAATGGAATATAGTCTAATAGGCAAACAAATAAAAAGCTACAAAAAACTTAGGTTTGTATTAGTAGTGTCTTTGTGTTATATTGGTATTATTTTGTGGTGTGTATCGCATACAGCAAGATAGAACAAATAAATAAATATACAGATGCTTCTGAGAACCAGAGTTTTTAATGAGAGAGAAAAGAGGTAGAAATATGGAAGAAAAGGAGATGGGCAAGAATCTGTTAGGCTGGATTTGAACTGGCAGTATTGATATGAACCCATGATTTAAAACAATGTATTTCCTAGCTCTATCCACTGAAAGAATCTAGAAGCAATGACACCACAGTGATAATGAGCACTGCTAGCACCTAAATCTTGGTTTCTCCATTAAAAAGAACCAGGGCTCCCTGGACAAATGGCTGATGCCAGTATCTGGGATAGAAAATATATGAGTCTGTTGTTGTTGCTGTTGTGTGCCGTCGAGTTGGACCCGACTCAGAGCGACCCTTCCTTGGGTTTTCGAGGCAGTATTCCTATAGAAGTAGATTGCCCAACCTTCCTTCCGAAGAGAGGCTGGTGGGTTTGAACCACAAGCCCTCTGGTTAGCAATCAAGTGCCTTAGGCACTACACTACCAGAGCCCCTATGTGAGTCTAGTATCTAGGATATATTAAGGCTGGGGCCTGCGGTAGGCAGGCCCAGGGCTTGGAGGCTGCTATTCACTTGGTGTGGTTCTATATTAAGGCTGGGCCTAAGGTAGATGGGCCCAGGTCTGCAGGTTGCTTTTCACTTGGGGGTGATGTTTATTACGTCCAGGGCCTGAGGTAGGCAGGTGCAAGTTTGGGGGCAAATGGAAGAAATGACAAGATAAAAGACTTAAAAGAAGATTTCAAAGAGCAGCTTGAACAGACAAAGCCAATTACTATAATGAAATGTGCAATGACCTGGAGTTAGAAAACCAAAAGGTAAGAACACACTCAGCATTTCTCAAGCTGAAAGAAATGAAAAAATTTAAGCCTCAAGTTGCAATACTGAAAGACTACATGGGCAAAATATTGAATGATGCAGGAAGAATCAAAAGAAGATGGCAGAAATACACAAGAGTCTCCGTACCAGGAAGAACGGGGTCAATGTTCATACATTTCAGGAGTGGCATATGATCAAGAACCAATGGTATTGAAGGAAGAAGTCAAGCTGCCCTGAAGGAACTGGCAAAAAACAAGGCTCCAGGTATTGAAGGAATAGCCATTGAGATGTTTCAACAAATGGATGCCCCACTGGAGGTATTCACTCAGTTATACCAAGAGAGTTGAAAGACAGCTACCTGGCCAACTGACTGGAAGAGATCCCTATTTGTACCCATTCCAAAGAAAGGTGATCCCACAGAATATGGAAATTATCAAACAATATCATATGCAAATAAAATCTTACAGAAGATAATTCAAAAACAATTGCAGCAATATATTGACAGAGACCTTCCAGAAATGCAAGCTCAGAAGAGGATGTGGAACAAGGGATATCACTACTGATGTCAGATGGATCTTAGCTGAAAGCAAATAATACCAGAAAGAATTTACTATGTTTTATTGACTATGTAAAAGCATGAGATTGTGTGGATCATAACAAATTATGGATAACGTTAAGAAGAATGAGAATTCCAGAACACTTGACTGTACTCATGAAGAACCTGTACATAGATCAGGAGGCTGTCATTTGAACAGAACAAGGGGATACTGCATGGTTCAAAATCAAGAAATGAGTGAGTCAAGGCTGTATCCTTTCACCATACTTACTCAACTTGTATGCTGAGCAAATAATCCGAGAGGCTGGACTATATGAAGAAGAATGTGGCATCAGGATTACTCATTAACAACCTGTGATACACAGATGACACAACTATGCTTGCTGAAAGTGAGGAAGACTTGAAGCACTTACTGATGAAGGTTAAAAACTTCAGCATTCAGTACAGATTACCTCAATATAAAGAAAACAAAAATCCTCACAACTGGTCAAATAAACAGCTTCACAGTGGATGGAGAAGTGATTGATGTTGTCTAGGATTTCATATTACTTAGTTCTGCAATTAACACCAATGGAAGCAGCAGTCAAGATATCAGACAATGTATTGCATTTGGCAAATCTGCTATAAAAGACCCTTTTCAAGTGATGAAAAGCAACGATGTCTCCTTGAAGACTAAGCTGCATCTAACACAAGCCATGATATTTTTAATCGCCTCACACACATGTGAGAGCTGGACAATAAATAAGGAGGACTGAAGAAGAGTTGATGTTTTTGAGTTATGGTGTTGGAGAAGAATGCTAAGAATACCATGTTCAGACAGACAGAGCGAGGAGTCAGCCACAGGGATCCAGGTAAGGAGAGGTTGAAGAGGTTTCCAACAGGTAAGGAAGACAAACTTGTCTGTCGGTTAGGCCTACTGTGGTGACATGTTGCTGTGAGTCTTGAGGCTGTGCCACTGGTGTTTAAAACACAGCAGGGTGCACCATGTTGCACAGGTATCAGCCCGGCTTATAGCCTGAAACAGACTAGGAAAAATAGGCCATCCACTTCTCAAAGAATTGGCCAGGGAAAACCTTATGAACAGCAGAGAAACACTGTCTGATACACTACTGCGCAACTTTATGAACAGTGCGCAAACACTGTCTAACACAGAGGAGGGGGAGAGTCACTTATGTTAAAAGGCTCTCAAAATAGGGCTGGGAAAGAGCTGCATCATCAGAGCAAAACCAGCCTTACTTATATGGATAAGGTAAAGCTTTCGAGACCTCCATTTGCTGATGTGGCACCATTCAAATGGAGGAGAAACAGCTGCAAACATCCATTAATAATAGGAACATGGAATGTACCAAGTATGAATCCAAGAAAATTGGAAGTTGCCAAAAATGAAATGGAGCACATAAAGATTGATATCCTAGGCATTACTGAGCTGAAACGGACTGGTTTTGGCCTTTTTCAATCAGACAACCATATGGTCTATTATGCCAGGAATGACAGTTTGAAGAGGAATGGCGTGGCATTCATCATCACAAAGGATGTTACAAGATCAGTCCTGAAGTACAATTGCTGTCACTGATAGGATAATAACCATATGCCTAAAAGGAAGACCCGTTAATATGACTATTATTCACGACTATTATTCAAATTTATGCCCCAACCACCAAAGCCAAAGATGAGGAAATTGAAGATTTTTATCAAATTCTACAGCCTGAAATTGACTGAACACACAATCAGGATGTGTTAATTATCACTGGTGACTGGAATGCAAAAGTTGGAAACAAAGAAGAATCACCGATAGTTGGAAAATTTGGCCTTGGTGACAGAAATAATACTAGAAATTGCATGGTAGAATTTTGCAAAACCAAAGACTTATTCATTGCAAATACCTTTTTTTTAGCAACACAAATGGCGGCTCTACACGTGGACTTCACCAGATGGAACACACAGGAATCAGAATGACTACATCTGTGGTAAGAGGCAATCGAAAAAGCTCAATATCTTCAGCCAAAACAAGGCCAGGAGATGACTGTGGAACAGACCATCAACTGCTCATACGCAAGTTCAAACTGAAGTTAAAGACAATTAAAACAAGTCCACGGGAGCCAAAATATAATCTTGAATATATCCCTCCTGAATTTAGAGATCATCTAAAGAATAGATTTGATGCATTGAACACCAATGACCGAAAATCAGAAGAATTGGGGGAAGACATCAAGAACATCATCCATGAAGAAAGCAAGAGGTCACTAAAAAGATGAGAAAAGAAGACCAAAATGGATGACAGAAGAGACTTTGAAACTGCTCTTGAGCAGACAGTGACTAAAGCAAATGGAAGAAATGACAAGATAAAAGAGTTGAAAAGAAGATTTCAAACAGCAGCTCAAGCAGAAAAAGCCAATTAGTATAATGAAATGTGCAAAGACCTGGAGTTAAAAAACCAAAAGGGAAGAACACACTTGGCATTTCTCAAGCTGAAACAATTGAGGAAAAAATTCAAGCCTCAAGTTGCAATCTTGAAAGATTCTATGGGCAAAATATTGAATGATGCAGGAAGCATCAAAAGAAGATGGAAGGAATACACAGAGTCACTGTATCGAATAGAACTGGTAGACCTTCATCCATTTCAGGAGGTTGCATATGATCTAGAATGAATGGTATTGAAGGAGGAAGTTAAAGCTGCAATGAAGGAATTGGCGAAGAACAAGGCTCAGGGAATTGACAGAATACCCATTGAGATATTTCAACAAACAGATGCCGCACTGGAGGCACTCACTCGGTTATGCCAAGAGATTTGGAAGACAGCTACCTAGCCAACTGACTGGAAGAGATCCATATTTGTACCCATTCCAAAGAAAGGTGATCCCACAGAATGTGGAAATTATTGAACAACATCATTAATATCAGAA
>NW_006921783.1:2230679-2237654 GCF_000298275.1 Orycteropus afer afer | reverse complement strand
TCAAATGCCTTTGCATAGTCAATAAAACACAAGTAAACATCTTTCTGGTATTCTTTGCCTTGAGCCAAGATCCATCTGACAACAGCTATGATATCCCTTATTCCACGTCCTCTTCTGAATCCGGCTTGAACCTCTGGAAGTTCTCTGTCAATATACTGCTGCAATTTTTCATTGTTTAGAGACAATGAAAAACGTATGCATGTGAGAGCTGGACAATTAATAAGGAAGACCAAAGAAGAGCTGATGCTTTTGAGTTGTGGTGCTGGCAAAGAATGCTGAAAGTACCAAGGACTGCTAAAAGAACTAACAGATCTGTCCTGGAGTAAGTGCAGCCAAGATGGTCCTTTGAGGCGAGAATGGCCAGACTTCGTCTCACCGACTTTGGTCATGTTGTCAGAAGGGCCTATTCCCTGGAGAAGGATGTCATGCTTGGTAAGGTGGAGGGTTGACAAAAGAGGAGAAGGTTTTCAATGAGATAGATTGACACAGTGGCTGCAACAATGGGTTCAAGTATAGCAAGGATCATGGAGCTGGTGCAGGATCGGGCAGTGTTTCGTTCTGCTGTGTACGGGGTTGCTATGAGTCGGAAACAACTCAACGGCACCTAGGAACAACAACAACAACCATGCTCTGCTAAAAGGACAAACAAGTCTGTCCTGGAAGAAGTGCAGGCGGAAAGGTCCTTGGAAGCAAGAACAGCCAGACTTTGTCTCACCTACTTTGGGCATGTTGTCAGAAGGGACTATTTCCTAGAGAAGGATATCATGCTTGGTAATGTGGAGCATCAGCAAAGAAGGGGAAGGCCCTCAGTGAGATGGATAGACACAGTGGCTGCAAGGATGGGCTCAGGTATAGCAAGGATATGAAGCTGGCACAAGACTGGGCAGTGTTTCGTTCTGCTGTGCACAGAGTCACTATGAGCTGGAGATGACTTGATGGCACCTAACAACAACAGTATCTAGGAGAGGAAACGTTTAAGGTGAGCCTTTCTTGTTGGGCCAGAAGTAAAAAATACAGTGCCTTATATGGTTTTTGCAAACTGTACAATTCCCTCGTTTATTAGTTTCCTGTGTGTACTATGTGCATTATATGAGTATGGACATTATTTACATGTGTCCGTTATATGCAAAACTATGGTACTCAAAGACTCAGAAGGACATATTATAAGGACATAAGAGCTTGAAGGCAAAATTTAGGACAAATCTGAGCTCTCCAATTTTTTTTTAATTATAATGATGAACTATACATTTTGCCTTAAAATTAAAAAAAAAAGCAAAAAAACAAAACTGTGAGTCTCTACTGATAATTTATAAAAAGAGAAAAGGCAGAGCTCTTCTGTACATAAGAATGCCCAGCTAATACGTGAAGAAGGAATGATGTTGTTGTTGTGTGCCATCGAGTCGGACCCGACTAATAGCGACCCCTCCTTGGGTTTCCAAGGCAGGATCACTACAGAAGTAGATTGCCCCATCTTCCTTCTGAGGAGTGGCCAGTAGGTTTGAACCGCCAGCCTTCTGGTTAGCAGTCAAATGCCTTAGGCAATATGCTACCAGAGCTCCTAGAAGGAATGATAGAGTTAGAGAATCACCATTTTGCAATTATCAAAGTAATAACTGATAAAGGTCAGGATCATCAGTAGATGCTAAAACCACAGGGTAAAAATATATTTACATGGCTTCAGAGTATCAGCACACAGAATACAACTTTACAGTGGAAGGATCTGATCAAACCACCTTAACTAGATGATCAAATAGTAATGGTACAGAGATATTTTGTGATATAATGAAATGGGAAGCAGCAATTTGACCTATATAGAATTCCTGCCAAACTGTTTACCAAGAATCTCCTCATGAGGAAATAATCAGATAAATCCAGATTATAAAACATTCAAATAAGATAGAACAAATAATTAAATATACAGATGCTTCTGGGAACAAAAGTTTTTACTGACGGACAAAAGAAGAAGAAATATGGAAGAAAAGGAGATGGGTAAGAATACTGTTAGGCTGGATTTGAATTGGCAATATCCATATGAATCCATGATTTAAAATACTGGTGACCTGGGTTGGATTAGACTAAAAACAAAGTAGACATAAAAATCAAATTCAATGTATGATATCTGATTAGATCTTGAATAAAAAAACAGGTATTAAGGACATTCTGGAGGCAATCAGGGAAGTATGAATATGGACCATATTGTATCAATATTAAATTTTGTAGGTGTGACCATATCTACAGACTTTCTAAAAGTTTATCCAAAAATATACACCTATGTACTGGTGACGTAGTACATTGCTAACCAGAAGGCTGGTGGTTCAAACGCACCAGCCACTCCCCGGAAGGAAGACGGGGCAATCTGCTTTCATAGTGATGCTGCCTTGGAAACCCAAGGAGGGGTCGCTGTGAGTCGGGGCTGACTCAATGGCACATAACAACAACAGCACATGTGCACACACACATACACATACAGAAACACAGAAAAGGAAATACTGCAAAATGTTAACAACTGATGAATCTACATGAAGGTATAAAGATGTTAATTATATTAACACTAACTTTCAACTTTTCTGAAGTTTGTAATTTTCAAATAACAGTCAGGGAGAACATAACCGAATATAGCTGAACAACTATATTATTATAATTCAGCAGCATTACACATTAAGTGTCTTTACAACAGGTAAAGATGCAATTACAACCTACAATAACATTCTCATGAGAAAAGGTATGTTGAATTTACTAATAACTTAACACATTTATTTACACCTTTAAAGAAAACAACCCGAAAATGGGTGAACATGCATGTTTCCTTCACTGCTATTTATAGCTATGTTTCTTGACAGGAGACTTAGGCATTTTGGGAAGCACAATTATTAGTTATTTAAAAGGTGACGCATTCTGGGCCCTAATCTAAATGTCAGTAGCTCCTCCCAAGTAATTCTAAGAACAAAAAATGTGTCCACCTATAAATTTGGATTGAGAACTGTGGCTTTATAAAGAACTCAAATTATATTAGACACACAAGTAGTATTAAGCAATTAACAATTGACAATTTGAAGTTATTTCATAAAAAAAGAAAACAAAAATAACAATTCAAACACTCTTTGGAATATTAAAATAACATTTATAAGGTATTATTATAAAAAACAGAAATCTTAAATCATAGGACTCTAATCATAGTACTTCTAATTTCATTTCAGATATTCAACCAAATGTTGAACACCTGCTAAATGCCAGGTATAAATCTGAGACCGAGGAATGAAGTATGAAGAAGCATGAGGGTGTACAAAAATAAGGTTATACCATAGTCTAATGGAAAATAAATAAATAAATAAACAAATAATTATACAATAGCAAGTATAGTAAAGACTCCAAATTTTTGTTTTAAATTTTCTTTGAAAAAATTCAAATGTATTTAAGTGAGTACATTGCAACAGTGTGTTCACATCCAAAATGTATATACTTTTATTCACTGGGTTGAAGGAATGCTACTTATTAGTAACTCTTCTGTTGATTCTATCAAGTAACTGATACATTTTCTTTTATTTTAAAACTGAAATGTTAAGTTTTTTATGAAATGTTGAGTTTTTTATACCAATCTGTTTTCTGGTACTCCAGGTACTTTCTAATTTTCTTATACAGAATTATATTGAAATGGAAAGTCTGAGGGCCTTAAAAAAAGTACTAACCTGTGAGTTATTAATGACATGATTAGCCTCCAGTTGGATAGTAAATGTAACACCAAGTTCTGATGAAAAGGATTTCATTGGTGATAATGTTCCAGATGTCAAAACAATTGTCCGAACTTTGCCATTAATATCTGAAAATGCCTGAAAGGAAACAATGTTTGATACATAAAATTACATTTAAAAGAGTCAAACACATTCATTAAATTATTAGTATTGAGCAAGAAGAATAAATTTTTCATTTGCAACATAATAGGCTCACCACAGCTGGATTTAAGCACCAAAAATTAAGCACTTGAACTGCAGTTTTCTGTCGAGAACGTTTCTTATTTTTTGGGAGAGCAAAGAGCCCATTTCTATCTGAAACATCAGACTGATTTGTCCAAGAGTAAGTCTGCTGAATAGCAACTTTAAAATCATCTGCGAATCTAGATGAAAAGAAAATGCTAATTACATGGTAAAACTTTATAACACGTAATATCCCACCTACATACAACACAAAAACATTAGAAGTCACTTGAGAGTGCTGTTATCTTTCCACTCAAAGTTAATATTCTCCCCACTGACAACCCTTACCACTAATAAAATTCAGTAATTCTGATATAAATTAAACATTAAATCATAAAATCAACTTACTCTTACAAAGAATCCTAGAAACCATCTGTGGTAGTTAAGTTTGTGTGTCAACTTGGCTGGGCCTGGTTGAGTGGCTGGATAGCTGGATGTAGTAGTATTCCCCATGATGAGACTGGTAATCAACTCCATGGTGGAATCTACTGTGACAGCTGAGTAGCTGCCTCAGGGGTGTGGTATGCTCCTATATATAAGGAGAAGCTTTGGGGATAGTGTCTAGCCTACGGCACGCTTGAACCCTGCATGTAGCTGAGTTGTTGTTCAGCAGCCTGCCATGCTCTGCCAACCTTGGGACTTTCATTGGACTTGAATTAATGGCCTGCCATGTGGTTTGGTAATATTGGGACTGTGTCTTACTACTTGTCAACCTTGGGCTGGTCAGCCTCAGCAGCCAGCAGCTGAGTGAAAAAGAGCCTCCAGCTTCAGTGGGCCAGGAGCAAAAGGCAGAGCTGAAGCCCAAGGTTGAGGGGCTTTCACCCAGCCCCTAGAGCCTGGCATTTTGAACTCAGACTTAAAGGCTACAAATTGAATAAATTCCTGTTTGAAAAATAAACTCCTGTTTCTTAAGGTAATCCCATTTGTGGTATATTACTGTCAAAGTGGCCTAGGTAACCAAAACACCATCTGATCTAACCATCTACCTATTACCACCCACTTTCCATGACCATTTTCAAACAGAATAAAAACTCAAGTCTTCTAACTCCCAGTCCAGAGCTCTTTGTACTGCACATTATGTGATTAGTTACAAAATAGAAAACAGAATTACTGTTAAGGAAACTGAAGTGGGTTTGATAGATACATCTATATAATTTTTTTTTATGAGAAAATAGAATTTTTTACTGAAGGTAAAAAATTTTAGGAGATAATTTTAAAATTTCAAAGTTCTTTTAAAATCTGGCTCTCAGTTTTCTTCTATTTTCAATGAAGAAATTTTAATGCACCAGATGATATATGTGATTCAATCTAGTTCATAATGTCTTTCAATAAAGGGTATAGACATCTAAGCTCAAACAGAACAAAAAATGGTATTCTATATCTTATCCTCATTATAATATTTCACTGTTAATTTCACCACTGGAGAGATCAGGTCTCTATGTTCAGGTCAGGTACTCAATAGCTAGACAATTTTATAAAAATAGTGGAACCAGGTTGTTGTTACTATTGTTGCTATGTGCTGTCGACTCAGACCCAACTCACAGCGACCCCTCCTTGGGTTTCTGAGGCAGTATCACTATGGAAGAAGATTGCCTAACCTTCCTTCCGAGGCGTAGCTGGTGGGTTTGAACTGCCAGCCTTCTGATTAACAGTCAAGTGCCTTAGGTACTACGCTACCACAGCTCCATGGAACCGGGTAGTACTACATAATTTAATAAGGGATCTAGTTACCATTGAGTCAATTCAAACTCATGGTGACCCCATGTGCTTCAGGGTAGAAATGCATTCCATATGGTTTCCAAGGCTGTGACCTTTTGGAAGCAGACTGCCAGGCCTATATTCCATGGTTCCTCTGGGTAGGTTCAAACCATCAAATTAATGAATTACACCACCCAGGAACTCTTAACAAGGGGTTTTGTTGTTGTTATATGCCATCGAGTCGGCCCTGACTCATAGCGACCCCTCCTTGGGTTTCCAGGGCAGTATCACTACGGAAGTAGATTGCTCCATCTTCCTTCCGAGGAGTGACTGTTGGGTTTGAACCGCCAGCCTTCTGGTTAGCAGTCAAGTGCCTTAGGCACTATGCTACCAGAGCTCCCTTAACAAGGGGTAGGCAAGAGAAATTGACTGCTTTTCATTTTCCACTATACTAAACAGAGGCTTCATACAACAGTGCAATCCTTGAAGAAGCAAATCTAAACTACATTTAAAAGAAAATTCATAGCCTTTAATTATTACATTCAGTACTGGAAGATCATGAATTTAATGTTCAATTAATTCAATGAATTAATTTACTGATTTCAATACTAGCTTTCATTAATAAAGACTAATTTCAATTGATTTGAGTTTGTGCCAATAATAAGAGCAAACGCATTATAATATCTATACTCTTTGCTTACAGTTCTCCTATTTACTTAGCCAAGAGTATGCAATACACATGTTAGCACTCTATTAGATTCATATTTTGAAGAATAAAAATACAGCTTCACTTACCTGCTATTTTGCCTAAAAAGATAGTCAAGCACCATAAAAAGTCCTTTGAGCACTATTTGAGTTGAAGCACTAATAATAGGTATTTCTCTTGATTCCTGCTTACCAGGAATTGGTGAGACTTTTTCTTCTTTTTGAAGGACAGCAGAAAAATGTCCCTATAAGAAATTACCATATTAAATACAATGTAGAGGAGGAGCCAAAGGACTTCTCAAAACTGTAATAAAACCCAAATGAAATATTCATTGAAATTTTAGGTGAACATCATTAATAGAAAAGTAGCAACAATGTATTTTATTCTCATATCAGCCAAGTTCTTCTCAAAGTCAAAGACACTTTAATACATAAGTTACACATTTAGGAGTTTCGTTACTTCTTTGTGCAATTAGGATATTATTTAGTGCCTTTCAAAAGTAGTAAATGTGAGGCGGGGCAAGATGGCGGACTAGGCAGAAGGATTGCACAGACCCTCTTCAACAAAGAAAAGGGAAACCAATTAACACAGACACAGAAG
>NW_006921783.1:2209028-2216016 GCF_000298275.1 Orycteropus afer afer | reverse complement strand
AACTATGGGGAGGAAGTGGGAGGGGAGCTGCTGCATTGTAAATTTTGGTCAATGACATAAGACAAAGTATATGTGAACTGCTGTATGAACAGTAAATTTACTCTGTAAATCTTAACCCAAATCCTAATAAAAAAAAAAAAAAAGTAGTAAATGTACTAAATGGTTTTTCAACTGGGCTTAAAAGTAATGATGTGCCATTGTAATTGACAAATTATCTAGGAATAACTCTAATGCTGAGAATGTGACTATATGTCAAGCAAAATGAAAAAAATGACAAAAGGAAACACTATATTCCAAAAATCAAGATGTATGCAAATTGGCTCATGCTAGTTTTAACATGGTTCATAAGTTTTAATATAGGCGGACATTATTTAGGACAAACAGAAGAAACCAAAAGTATAGTTCCCCATACCGAAAAGGAGAAAACAGAATAATGAAACAATAAAAGAGATTGTTGACAATTGCTGTGTTTGACAATAAGATATACATTCAGTTAAAACAAACTAGGTGCACAATAATAGTAGGAGACTTCAATATACCACTACCGACAAAGAACAGAACAACAAGAAAGAAACTCAACAAAGACACTGAAGATCAAAACAACACAATAGACTAATAACTTAACCTCAAAGACATATACAGGACACTCTATCCACATTATACATTCTTTTCCAGTGCACAGGGAACATTCTCCAGAGTAGACCACACATTAGGCCACAAAGCAAGCTTCAAGAAATTGAGAAATTCTACAAAGCATCTTCTCAGATCATACCACTATAAAATTATAAATCAACAACAGGAAAACCAAGGGAAAAAAAGCAAATATATGGAAACTGAATAGCACCTATTGGGTAACAGAATAAAGAATAAATGAAATTTAAAAATTCCCTGAATCAAATGAGAATGAAAACACAACATACCAAAATCTTTGGGACACAACAAAAGCAGTGCTCAGAGGACAATTTCTATCAATAAACACATACATCAAAAAAGAAGAAACAAAATCAACATTTTAATCCAACATCGCCAAAAATTAGGAAAAGAACAGCAAATAAAGCCTACAGTCATCAGAACAAAGGAAATAATAAAGACTCAAGCACAAATGAAACAGAAAAACAACAGAAAGAATCCACAAGACTAGAAATTGGCTTTTTGAAAGGATTAATAAAATTGACAAACCACTGGCAATTTTAACAAAGGAAAGGAAGGAGAAGATACAAATAAAGGAAGGAGAAAATGAATAAGAAATGAAATAGGCAAACAGAATTAACACAAATAATAAAGGATAGTAATAGATTGCTATGAAGAACTGTATCCTAATAAATTTGAAAATCTGGATGAATGAACAAATTTCTAGAAACATACTACCTATGCAAACTAATACAGTCTGAGGTAGAAAATCACAAAAGAAGAAATTGAACACACCATTTAAAAAAAAAAAAAAAAAAAAGGGAAAAAAAAAAAAAGAAGAAAAAAAAAAAAAAAAAAAAAGTCCTGGTCCAGATTGCTTCAACGGTGGATTCTACCAAAAGAGCTGACCACAATTCTACTCAAATTATTCCAGAACACAGAAAAGGATGGCATGCTCCTGAATTCATTCTATGAAGCAAGCATAATCCTGATACCAAATCCAGGTAAAGGGACTACTAAAAAAGAAAATTATAGACCAACATCCCTCATGAACATGGATGTAAAAATTCTCAGCAAAATTCTAGTCAACAGAATCCAACAACATATTAAAAATATAATACATCATGACCAAGTAGAATTAATGGTTCAACATCAGAAAAACAATAAAAATAATCCACATGAATAAAAAAAGAAAAAGAACAACATATCCACTTTTATCAATGCAGAAAAGTCATTTGACAAAACCCAGTGCTCATTCTTGATTAAAACACTCAGCAAAATAGGAATAGAAGGGAAATTCCTCAACATAATTAAAGGCATATACACAAAACCAACAGCCAACAGTATCTCAATGGAGAGAGACTGAAAACATTCCACTTGTGAACAGACAACGATGGCCTTAATCACCATTTGTATTCAATATAGTATTGGAAGTCTCAGCCAGAGCAATAAGGCAAGAAAGGGAATTAAAAAGCATTCAAACTGATAAAGAAGTAAAACTATCTATTTGCAGATGTTATGACCCTATACATAGAAAATCCCAGAGACTCAATAAGAAAACTAAGAGAGGGATTCAGCAAAGTTACAGAGAACAAGATCAACATTCAAAAATCAGTAGGATTCCTCTATACTAACAAAGAGAACTCTAAAAAGGAAATCAGAAAAACAATACTATTTACAATAGCCACCCAAAAAAAGTAGTACTTAGGAATAAATCTAACCAAAGATACAAAAGACCTATACAAAGAAAAGTACAAAACATTACTATAAGAAACCAAAAGAGGCCTACATAAATGGAATACTATACCATGGATAGGAAGACTAACATTGTGAAAATGTCAATGTTACCCAAAGCAATCTACAGATATGATGCAATCCCAATCCAGATTCCATCATCATTCTTTGAAGAAACAGAAAAACTAATCACCAACTTTATAACGAAAGGAAAGAGACCTCAGATAAGCAAAGCCCTACTAAAGGAGAACAAAGTAGGAGGCCTCAGAGTGCCCAATCTTAAAACCTATTATACAGCTCAGTAATCAACACTGTCTAGTATTGGTACAATGACAGACACATACAACAATAGAACAGAATTTAGAACCCAGAAGTAAATCTATCCACTTATGGTTAGCTGATCTTTGACAAAGGATGGGAAAGAGGAAGTCTCTTTAACGAATTGTGCTGGCAAAACTGGGTATCCATTTGCAGAATATGAAACAGGATCCATACACAAAACAACGAAGTGAGGATGGATTAAAGACCTAAATGTAAAACCTAACTACATAAAAATCATCAACAAAGAAATAGGGGCAAACTTGTTGTGTTGTTAGGTGTCATCAAGTCAATTTCAACTATGTACAAAAGAATGAAACACTGCTCAGTCCTGCACCATCCTCACAATCATTGCTATGCTTGAGGCCACTGCTGCAGCCACTGTGTCAACCCATCTCACTGAGGTCTTCCCCTTTTTTGCTGACCCTCTAACTTTACCAAGCATGATATTCTTCTCCAGGGAGTGATTCCTCCTGATAACATGACCAAAGTACAAAAGGTGAAGTCTCAGTATCCTCCCTTCTAAGGGGCATTTTCACCTGTACTATTTCCAAAACAGATTTGTTCATACTTCTGGCAGGCCACTGTATAGTTAATATTCTTCATCAACACTGTAAGTCAAAGACATTAATACTTGTTCAGTCTTCCTTATTTATTGTCCAGCCTTCACTTGCATATCCAGCTATTGAAAATACTATGGATTTAGGCGGAGGGAGGGGGTAGTCACAGGGACAGGAGGGGAGGAGAGTTTGTTATGGTCAGGGATTATAACTGGAGTGTGAAATCAAATGTACAAGAACTGTTGAATGTAAAACAAATTTGTTCTGTAAATTCTGTAAAAGCACAATTTAAAAAAAAAAAAAGAAGAAGAAGAAGGGAAGGCTGCCTATAAAGTACATGTTAACACATCAGTTTTTGGATCTTAGTCCCCTCTGGAGGCTGGAAGTCAGAGAGCACATATGTCTCAGATCTCCACCAGAGAGATAATTGACTGAGTGTTGTTCTCAGGGAACATTAATCCCTTGGTTCTTCAAGTTGGCCAGGGACCTGGGGAAAGCACAGGCTGCCAGAGAGAGTCCTCAGGTAGGAGGAATTCAGAACACTAATGCCTGAGGTGATGCTGGCAGGAAGCTTCAAGACTGCTTCAAAAGCTTTGACATTTACTTAGAATAATGTACACTTCATCCTAACTCCCTCTTGTCCTAAGTTGCATGTGACTCTCTCTCTATAGCTCTGAGTTCGCTATCCCTGAGTGTTGGGGGCTGTTCAGAAGCTGGTCCTGGCACATCTGGAAGGAGAATAACTACACTCAGGACATCTAAAGAGCAAATGAACCTCATTCATTTTTGTTTAACTACACATTTTGCCTCTTTAAAGTACTTCAGTTTTTACTGGTGAACATCCTCTCCTTCCCTGTCCCACCCAACCCATGCTTTCTTTCACATGAATCAGGATGGGCAAATGACAGTTTAAATAGGAACAGTTTAAGCCTCCAGAATTTATTCTTGGGGTCCTTACTAAGAATAAAAAAAAAAAAAAAAAAAAGATACTTCTTTGCACTGAAACTGGAGTTGGAAGATTTTACCCCTGTTGCTTCTGTCTGTTGCCAATATGGGACCATAGAGGGAAACTCTCTTTGGCAATGGGTCAGCACACGGAAGAGAGAGCTGTGAGTTCAAGAGAGAGAACATACCGGCCCTGAGTCATTTGGGGTAAGGTCTCTGTTTCCAGCCATACCTAAAGCCCTGATCTACCCCTAGGTTACTTAACTGCATAATATAAATCAGTTTGAGTCATGGTTTCCAGTCATTTGTATGCAAAAATTTCCTATATGCAACAGCTGGTGATCAGATGATTTCAAAACAAGAAGTAATAAGACACTGAAAAATCGGGAACAGATTGTATTGACCCACTCTAATGACTACTGTTTAGAAACAGCACGCCAGGTTTAGTAAAGGAATTAGGGATTGGACTAATCAGGTCCTCAGTCCTAGAGATCTGAAGCACTAAACAGTGAACAAAGGGCAGGCTCTAAAAGTCAGTAGACAGCCTCCTACCTACTTAAATGTGGCTATGGTACAAGGACTTGAAGATGAAAAATGTAGCAAAAATAGAGTTACAAAGCTCAGGAATAAGTGGTTAGCCACACATCTCCTATAGTATCAAGTTCCTTTTCTAGGCTTCTTTGTAACCACTTCCATAACCCATTTCTGTTCCCCAGCACATTCAGTGCTTGGCTATGAGGATGGGAAAGAAAGAAAATACTATGGTCAGGTGCACCTTAGTCTTCTAAATGACATCTGTGTTCTTCAGCACTTTAAAGAAGTCTTCTAAACCAGATTTGTCCAAAGCAAAATGTTTGATTTCTGCACTGCTCCTTACATGGGTGTTGATTTTGGATTTCCCCCCCCCCCAAAAAAAAAAAAAAACCAAACTCGCTGTCACTGAGTCGATTTCGACACATAGCGACCCTTCCTGGAGTTTCCAAGCTGAAATCTTTGACAATTTCAATATTTTCTCTTTTATCACGATGTTGCTTAGTGGTCCACTTCTAAAGAATTTTGTTTTCTTTATGTTAAGGAATAATCCATACTGAAAGTTGTAGTCTTTGATCTTCATCAGTAAGAGCTTCAAGTTCTCTTCATTTTCAGCAAGCAAAGTTGTGCCATCTGCATATCACAAAATTAAGGACCCTATACATGGCATAAATACACTACAAAAACCCACAAACAGCAAAAGACAAACTAGATGACTGGGACCTCCAAAATACTAAATGTTTATATGCATCAAAAGATTTTATCCAAAGAGTGAAAAGAGAACCTATAGACTAGGGAAAATTTTGGCAACAATATATTGGAAAAGGGACTAATCTCTAAAATTTATAGAAAACTTCAACACCTGAAAAACAAAAAGACAAACAATCTAATTAAAAAATAGGGGGAACCAGCAAGATGGCACACTAGTTAGAAAGACTTCAAAGACCCTCTTCAACAAAGAAAAGGGAAACCAATTAACACAGACACAGAAGATAATCCTGGACCCCTGAGACTTGAAGGCAAGGATATACAAGTGGACTAAACCCCAACTAGCAGAAGAATTTGCGAGAAAATATAAAAAAAAGAAGACAGACAGAGCTGCGGTCTGGCAGCAAGCCTGAGTGATCCTGACGGCATGGCACAGACAGCTTGGAGATTCCCAAGTGGTAGTAGGGCCTAAGAATTAACCTAACAATCACCCTCCTACCCAGGGACTGCACGGAGGACTGTGCACGGTGGCTGGGGCACAAACGGAGAAGGTGAAAAGAAAGGTGGGATGAGCTGTGGACTTTTGCCGGTCCGGAGGAAGCTGCCATTTTGAAGGTTTAAAAAGCGGCTTGACTATTTTGGATATTTAAAGAGACAGCACTCTGGCAGATTCCTGGGGCTTAAGAACATGTACTGCTTTCCAGCAATCCCAAGGACACTAGGGACCTACAAGACTGACAAGGTACGACATTTCTCTTGTTACTCTTGGTGAACAGAAGTGCGGCCATCCTCCACTCCCACCTACTTTCTGGGCACACAGGAACTCCGTCATAGTCCGTGTGCTCAGACAGAGCCTGGGTGCCCTACCTTGTCCTCCACCGATTTTTTTTCCCCACTTTTTTTATTTTTAGCTTTCTTTTTTCTGGTGATTAGTTTGCTTGTATTTGTCTGTTTTAAAACAACTAATACTATTAATACTTTTGTCCTTTTTATTATTATTTTTAATCTTCCCTTCCCAGGTCCTAGTTTTCAGCATCTTTTCTTTTCCCTGTGCCTGGCTGAAATTTTTTATTTTTTTTTTAATTTAAGTGGTTTTTTTTTTTTTTCTGTTCCCCCTTTTTTCTTGTGGTTAACCCTATTCCTTGATTTTCTTTTTGAATTTTTCCCATATTTTTTTTCATTTATTATTCTCCTTCTCTACTTTTTTTTTCTTAGTGCCCTATCCCCATCCCCAGATATTGCAGGTTTTCTTGTATTTTCTTCTTTTTCCCCCCCCTTTTTTCTTTTTGATTACTGTTCCTGTGTGATTACATGGTATGTTTTTCGTCCATGAGCTTTTAGTTTTTTGATGGTTATTCAATTGTAATTTGTATCTAATTGAGTGGGAGACAGCAACAGTCCCCATAAGACACAACTAAACCAACACCTCCTGCAACTTCACTTACTGAGCGAGAGCCACTACCTCCTTCTCCACCAACGGGCCAACGATAAAAAACCACCAAGAAGAGCCTGAATCACCCTTGGCTGCTCTTCACAAACAGTTAACAGAGATCTAAATACAA
>NW_006921783.1:2200381-2206602 GCF_000298275.1 Orycteropus afer afer | reverse complement strand
GGGAGGAAGTGGGAGGGGAGCTGTTGCATTGTGGTAAACTGTGGTCAATGACATGAGACAAAGTATATGTGAACTGCTGTATGGAAAGTGAATTTGCTCTATAAATCTTCACCCAAATCACAATAAATAAATAAATAAAAGGTTTTTTTAAAAATGGTTGGAGGACATGAACAGACACTTCACCAAAGTAGACATTTAGTCAGCCAACTAACACATGAAGAAATGCTTATTATCATTAGCCATAAGAGAAATGCAAATCAAAACAACAATGAGATATCATCTTACCCCAGCACTAACACCAAAGTAAAATACAGAAAACAACAAAAGCTAACAATGGTGTGGAGAGACTGGAACTCTCACGCACTGCTGGTGGGACTGTAAAATGGTGCAACCACTGTGGAAAACAGTATGGTTCTTCCTGAAAGAAATGGAAATGGAAATACCATATGATCCAGCAATTCCACAACTAGGTATCTATCCTAAAGAATTAAGAGCTGTGACACAAACAGATAGATATATGCACACTCATGTTAATGGTGGAATTATTCACAATAGGAAAAAGATGGAAACAATTTAAGTGCCCATCAACAGAGGAATGAATAAACAAACTGTGGTACAAACACACCATGAATACTGTGCAGTGTTAAAGAGTAAGAAAGAATAACAAAGGAATCTGCAAAACATCATATAACATGGATGAACCTGGAAGATATTATGCTGAGTGAAATCCCTCAAACAAAAAAGGACAAACACTATATGAAATCATTACTATACTAATTCAAGAAAAGGATTACTCACAGAAGGAAACGTTCATTAAAGGTTGCCAAGGGTAGGAGGGGAAGGAAGGGTAAATCACTGACTAGAGGGTGAATACATACAACTCGGGTGAAGGGAAAGGTAATATACAATAAGGGGGATGTTAGTATAAAATTATCAAGGCAAAGGAAAATACTGGGAGGAGTACAGGAGTTAAACAAAAAGGTAAATATTATTACAAACAAAATCCTGCGATAACAGTAATAATAATAATAATCCATGAGTGGATACATAGATAGGCATACAAGCTGAACAGGAGTGGGAAAGTAAATGGGTCTTGACCTATGAATATACAGAGGCTTGACAGAGGATAACTCTATTTATGTACGTATATATGCTGCAAATATATCTGTGAATATCGTAATACATACAGGCAGCAAAGTTATGAAAACTTCTTAGCCATAATCAAATACCGTGAGGGAAGGGGGTCACTGGCCTGGGGTCTTAAGACCACAGTCTCAAGGGTTATCAAGGTCAACTGGCATAACATAGTTCACTAAGACAACGTTCTACTTTCTATTTTGGTGAGTAACATCTGGGGTCATGAAAGTTTGTGAGCAGCCATCTAAGGAGCAACTATTGATCTCTCTCCATCCAGAGTGAAGAAAATCAAAGACAAAAGGAAACAAAGGACTAATGCACAATGGGAAACACAGCCTCCACAATCCTGAAACCACAACTAGATGGTGCTGGGTTACCACTGAAAACCACTCTGAAGGGGATTACAATAGGAGGATTAGAGTGGGAAGTGTAGTGCTTAAAGCATTTGGTTGCTAATCAAAAGGTAAGTGGTTCAAAGCCATCAGTTGCTCCACAGAAGAAAGATGAGGCAGTCTTCTTGAATAAAGATTTCTGACCGTGGAAACCCAATGGAGGTTGCTATGACTCAGAATTTACTGGATAGCATTCAGTTTGATTTGGATAAAGTGGGAGACAAAAATGGAACAAAACTCAAAATAATAAAATGACCAGCCTTATTAATCTGATAGAGACTGGTAGAACCCCTGAGATAATGATCTTTAGACACCCTTCAAGTCTGGAACCAAACTCAGGCCCAAAACTCAACTTTCAGCCAAACAACAGACATACCAATAAGGTAAACAATTATACCAGGGAGGTATGTACTTCTTAGAACAACCAATCATATGAGATCTAAACAGCAGCATTTGCTGAGGGAGAAAGCTCAGACAGCAGGAAGGCACAGGAGAGGACAAATGGAAACAGTAAATACAGGGAGGAAGTGGGAAGAATGCCAGACAAAGTTTGGTCATTCTCACTTCCAAGGAGTGTTCCAGCTGCACTTCTTCAAGGACAGATTTGTTAGTTCCTTCAGCAGTCCATAGTATGTGCAGATTCTTCACCAACACCACAACTCAAAAGCATCAACTCTTCTTCCATCTTCCTTATTCATTGTCCAGCTCTCACACACATATGAGGTGACTGAAAATACCATGATTTGGATTAGGCACACCTTAGTCATCAAAGAGACATGTTTGCTCTTTAGCACTTTGAAGACATGTTTTGCAGTAGGTTTCCCCAGTACAATACATCATCTGATGTCCTGACTGCTGCTTCCAATGGTGTTAATTGTGGAACCAAGTACTATGAAATCTTTGACAACTTCCATCTTTTTTCTATTTATCGTGATACTGCTTATCAGTACAGCTGTGAAGATTTTTGTTTTCTTTATGTTGAGATGTAATCCATACTGCAGACTGCAGTCGTAAATCTTCATCAGTAAGTGCTTCAAGTCATCCTCACTTTCAGCAAGCAAAGTTATGCTGTCTGAATATCACAGGTTGTTAATGAGTTTTCCTCCATCTTGATACAACACACTTCTTCATATTGTCCAGCTTCTTGAATTATTTGCTCAGCATACAGATTGAATAAGTATAGTGAAAGGATACAACCCTGACACACTTCCTTATTGATTTTAAACCATGCAGTAAACCCTTGTTCGGTTTCAACAACAGCCTTCTGCTCTATGTACAGGTTCCTCATGAGTAGTACAATTAAGTGTCCTGGAATTCCCATTCTTCTCAATGTTATCCAAATTTGTTATGATCCAAACAATCTATGCTTTTGCATAGTCAATAAAACACAACTAAATATCTTTCTGGCATTCTTTGCTTTCTGTCAAGATGCATCTGATATTAGCAATGATATCCCTTGTTCCACATCTGCTTTTGAATTCAGCTTGCATTTCTGGAAGTTCTCTGTCAATACAGTGCTGCAACCATTTTTCAATTATCTACAGCAAGATTTTACTTGTGTGTGATATTAATGATATTGTTTGATAATTTCCATATTCTGTGAGATCACCTTTCTTTGGAATGGGTACAATATGGACCTCTTTCAGTCACTTGGCCAGGCAGCTGTCTTCCAAATCTCTTGGCATAGCCAAGTAAGTGCCTCCAGCGCAGTACCCACTTGTTGAAACATCTCAATGGGTATTCTGTCAATTCCTGAAGCCTTGTTCTTCACTAATTTCTTCAGTGCTGCTTCAGCTTCTTCCTTCAATACCACTGGTTCTTGATCATATGACACCTCCTGGAAAGGATGAACATCAACCAATTCTTTTTGGTGCAGTGACTCAGTGTATTTCTTCCATCTTCTTTTGATGTTTCTTACATCATTCAGTATTTTGTCCGTGAAATCTTTCAATATTGCAACTCAAGGGTTGAATTTTTTCCTCAGTTCTTTCCACTTGAGAAATGATCAGCATGTTCTTCCCTTTTGGTCTTCTGATTCCAGGTCTTTGCACACTTCACTATAATAACTGACTTTATCTTCCTAAGCTGGCTGCTCTTTGAAATCTTCTGTTCAGCTCTTTTATCTTGTCATTTCTTCCATTTGCTTTAGCTACTCTCCATTCAAGGGCAAGTTTCAGAGTCACTTCTGACATCCACTGTGGTCTTTTCTTCCTTTCCTGTCTTTTTAATGAACTTTTGCTTTCTTCATGGATGATGCTCTTGATGTCATCCCAAAATTCCTCTGGTTTTCAGTCAATGGTGTTCTACACATCAAATCTATTCTTTAGATGGTCTCTAAAGTCAGGAGGGATATAATTAAGGTCATATTTTGGATCTCATGAACCTCTTTTAATTGACTGCCGCTTCAACTTGAACCTGCACATGAGCAGTGATGGTCTGTTTCACAATCAGCTCCATGCCTGGTTTTGGCTGAACTTACTTAGTTTCTCCATCACCTCTTTCCACAGATGTAGTTGATCTGATTCCTGCGTATTCCATCTGGGGAAGTCCATGTGTATAGCCACCATTTATGTTGTTGAAAAAAGATGAGTAAGTCTTTGGTCTTGCAAAATTCTATCATGCAATCTCCAGTGTAATTTCTGTCACCAAGGCCATATTTTCCAACTACTGGTCATTCTTCTTTGTTTCCAACTTTTGCATTACAACAACCACTGATAATCAACTCATCTTGATTGCATGCTTGGTCAATTTCAGACTGCAAAAGTATGTAAAAAATCTTCAGCTTCTTCATCTTTGGCTTTGGCAGTTGGTGAGTAAATATGAATAATAGCAACATAAACTGGTATTCCTTATAGGCGTATGGGTATTATCCTGTCACTGCAGCACTGTACTTCAAGACAGATCTTGAAAAGATCTTGAAACATTCTTTGTGACGATGGATGCCACACCATTCCTCTTCAATTTGTCATTTGAAAGTGAGGTATTAAAAGGACTACAATAAGTTCTACATACTGATTCATGAGACTATTCCTAGCTTGCTTTCAGCTAGGTGTCCTGGACACTGGCAGCTAGGGTTGAGGAATAAATGGAAAACTGAGCAAAAAAAGAAAAACACAGATAATTATTACTCCACAGGACACATAAATTGTATTAAAATGTAATCAAGTAAGTTAAATGATTTTACTACCGTAAGTTATGATAGTATATACACGATATACACCCAGTAAATGTTGATATAATTATGCTGAGAGAATGGAGAGTGGAGAAAGTGAAAGAAGAAGGGAGAGAGGCAGTGAAAGGGAAAGCAAAGAAGAAAATGTCCTAAACTTCTAAGTTGAAAACTCAAGAGTAGTAGAACCCATGTGTTATACAGAAAAATATGAGAAAAAAACACTACAAAGTTGAAAGTGGCACTAGGAAGTGAAGACTGAGAGTAAGAAGGAGTGAGACTAAGGATGCTTTCCTTATGAGAATTGACTCTAAATTGTATGTGTATATTACTTTGATAAAAACTTAATTTAAAATATCCAAAAGTCATAATGATAAACTTTTTAATTAACTAGGATTACAGGAAATTTTATTACCCTAATAAAAAATACCTAGAAAAAACCTACAGTACCCATGGAATGGGAGAAAATACTTGCAAATCATAGATCTGATAAAGGATTTATATCTGCAATATATAAAGAATACTTATATTCAACAATAAAAGACACATAGCCCAAGTTAAAAATGGCCACAGGATTTGAAAAGACATTTCTCCAAAGAAGATACACAAATGTATAATAAGCATATGAAAAAGTTACTCATCATTTGTCATTAGGGAAATGAAAATCAAAACCACAATGAAGTATCACTTCACACCTACTAGGAGAGCTATTAAAAAAAAAAAAAAAAAGACAGACAATAACAAGTATTGGTGAAGAAGTAGAGAAATTGAAATCCTCATGCATTATATTGGGATTATAAAATGGTTCGGCAGCTATGGAAAAGAGTTTGGCAGTTTTACGCAAATTTAAAAGTTAAACAGAGTTATCATAAAACTCAGCAATTCTACTTCTAAATATATATCTAACAGAATTGAAAATACGTATCTACACAAAAGTCTATACAAAAGGATTAAGGGCAGGATGGCGGACTAGGCAGAAAGACTGCACAGACCCTCTTCAACAAAGAAAAGGGAAACCAATAAACATAGACACAGAAGATAATCCTGGACCCCTTAGCCTTGAAGGCAAGGATATACAAGTGGACTAAACCCCAACTAGCAAAAGAATTTGCGTAAAAATACAAAAAAAGGAGACACATGGAGCTGCGGTCTGGCAGTGATCCTGACAGCACAGACAGCTTGGAGATTACCGAGTGGTGGTAGGAACTAAGAATTAACCTAAAAATCACACTGCTACCCAGGGACTGCACGGAGGACTGTGCACGGTGGCTGGGGAATAAATGGAGAAGGTGAAGAGAAAGGTGGGCTGAGCTGTGGACTTTTGCCAGTCCAGAGGCTGCCACCATTTTGAAGATTTAAAAAGTGGCTTGACTATTTTGGATATTTAAAGAGACTGCGCTCTTGCACAACCCCAGGACACTCAGGACCTGCAAGACTGAAAAGGTACAACACTCTACTTGTTACTCTTATACCCCACAACCACTTGGTGAACGGAGGTGCGGCCATACCCCACTCCCACCTAC
>NW_006921783.1:2193275-2195900 GCF_000298275.1 Orycteropus afer afer | reverse complement strand
AAAACCTCACAACTGGACCTATAAGCAGCATCACAATAAATGGAGAAAAGACTGAAGTTGTCAAAGACTTCACATTACTTGGTTCTGCAATCAATGCCAATGGAAGAAGCAGTCAGGACATCAGTTGACATATAGCACTGGGCAAGTCGGCTGCAAAGGACCTCTTTCAAGTGTTGAGTACTAAAGATGTCTCCTTGAGGACAAAGGTGCACCTGATACAAGCCGCGATATTTTCAATTGTCTCATATGCATGTAAGAGCTGGACAATGAATAAGGAAGACCGAAGAAGAACTGATGCTTTTGCGTTGTGGTGCTAGTGAAGAATGCTCAAAGTATCACCGACTGCTAAAAGAACTAACAAATCTGTCCTGGAGGAAGTACAGCTGGAATACTTTTTGGAAGCAAGAATAGCCAGACTTCATGTCACCTACTTTGGTCATGTTATCAGAAGGGATCATTCTCTCGAGAAGGATGTCATGCTTGGTAAGATGGAGAGTTGACCAAAGAGGGGAAGGCCCTCAATGAGATGGATTGACACAGTGGCTGCAACAATGTGCTCTTTTATAGCAAGGATCACAGAGCTGGTGCGGGACCAGGCAGTGTTTTATTCTGCAGTGCATAGGGTCGTTATGAGTCAGAGATGACTCAATGGCACCTAACAATATCATACATACATGGACATACACCCATGTAATTAACATCTAGTCAAGATATAGAGTATTCCTAGAATCTCAGATGGGGATGTGCCCCTGCCCAACAGAAAGTGCCGCCTCAAGTGTGTAACCATATTTAAATTTCCATCACCATAATTAGGTTTGTGTGTTCTTAAATTTCATAAAAATCAAATCATAAAGCTTATACTCTTTTGCATATTTTTTTCCACTCAACATTATGTCTGATGTTGATAAATAAGATTTGTCTATACTGTTTTGGCGACAGTAGTTCATTCTTTTTGATTGCTCTATAGTATTCCATTTGTAAACCACGGTTTACCACAATTTATTTATCCATTCTACAAAACAAAACCAAAAACCAAACTCACTGCCATCAAGTCAATCCCAACTCATAGTGACCTCCATTAGGTTTTCAAGGCTATAAATCTTTACAGAAGCAGATTGCCCCATCTTTCTTCCACAGAGCACTGGTGAGTTCAAAACACCAACCTTTTGGTTAGCAGCCAAATGCCTTAACCAGTATACCACCAGAGCTCCTTTTAAAATGCAAAGGGACTATGCAAAAAAGATTAGAATAAGATGTCACAAATATGGAAAAACACAATACCATGAAAAAAAGTAGGACAAACAACAAAGGTAAACACTATCACATACACAAACATGCATTATTAGTAATAACAAACATTTATCTCCCAGTGGATACTTGGGTAGACAGCAACATGATCAGTTATGGGTAGGGGAACAGGACTATACCCATATAGGACTATACATGTATACCAAAAACCAAACTTAATGCCTACTCTTTGGAAGTAGATTGCCCAACCTTCCTTCGAAGGAGTGGCTGGTGGATTTGAATGGCCAGCCTTCTGGTTAATAGTCAAGTGCCTTAGGCACTACACCACCAGAGCTCCCACACATATATAGGTCTGGCAAATTGTATTTCTACATATGTATTTGTATGTCCTTGCTCCGGTTACTTAGTACCGCTCTGAAAGAATACCACAAATGGAGTGGCTTGAACTAACAAGAGTTTATTATTATCTTACAGTTTGAAGGCTTTAAGTCCAAGTTCAAAGTTCCAGGCTCTAGGGGCTGGGTGAAAGTCCCTCAACCTTGGGCTTCATCTCTGCCTCCTGCCCCCAGCCCACTGGAGCTAGAGGCTTTTCTTCATTCAGACAGCTGCTGGCTGCTGAGACTCATAAGCCCAAGGTTGACAAGTAAAAATGCACAGTTCCAGTGTCACCAAACCACACACATAAATCCATTGAAAGTCCCAAGGTCAGCAGAGAATGGCAGGCTGCTGAACGACGACACAGTTACATGGAGGGCCCAAGCATGCCATAAGCTAGAGACCACTCACAAAGCTGTTTCTTATATGTGGGAAGCAGACCATATCCCTAAAGCAGCTACTCGGCTGCTCCAGTACATTCCACCATGGAGTTAATTACCAATATCACCGTAGGGAATAACTACCACCAGCTGCCCAGCCACTCAACCAGACCCAGCCAAGTTGGCACACAATCATAACCACTACAGTCCTACAAAAATATCCATGCATATAACAGAGCTAACAAGGGGCAGTATTGTGGAAGCTTCTTGGCCATGGCAAACACCTTGAGGGAACGAGTCAATGGCCCTGCAGATTCAGAACCACAGTTGCAGGGACATCAAGGTCAACTGGCATAATGTAGTCCACAAAGACAAAGTTCTACATTCTATTTTGGTAAGTAGAAACTGTGGTATTAAAAGCTTGTGAGTGGCCATGTAAGGTGCAACTATTTGTCTCTCCTCATCCAGGGCAAAGATGAGTGAAGAAAATAAAGGATGCATGGAAGCAATTAGTTCAAGGGACTAGTGGACCATGTGAACCTCAGCCTCTATGACTCTGAGACTAAAAATCTAGGTGAACATGTCTACCACTGCCAGGCACACAGAAAAGGATCACAATAGG
>NW_006921783.1:2192714-2193175 GCF_000298275.1 Orycteropus afer afer | reverse complement strand
TGTGTTTTTCATCCATGGGTTTTTAGTTTTTTGATGGCTATTCAATAGTAATTTTTGTCTAACTGAGTGGGAGACAACATCAGTCCCCATAAGACAAAACTACACCCACACATCCTGCAACTTCACTTACTGAGCGAGAGCCACTACCTCCTTCTCCACCAATGGGCCAATGATAAAAAACCATCAAGAAGAGTCTGAGTCACCCTTGGCTACTCTTCACAAACAGTTAACAGAGATCTAAACACAAGAACGCCATGATACCTCAGAAACAACAGACCATCACAGCCCACAAAAAGAAGAACGATAAAATGGTAGAAACAACGGAGCAGGATACAGACCCAGAACACATCCCTGAGAAACAAGCAGCACTGGAACTCTCTGATAAGGAATTCAAAAGAATTATAGTTAGGTATCTTCAAAGGATTGAGAGACAGACCAAAGAAAATACAGAAAAATCCTTA
>NW_006921783.1:2189706-2190541 GCF_000298275.1 Orycteropus afer afer | reverse complement strand
AAAAAAAAAAAAAAAAGCATCTACCTCTCATGGTACAAAATAAATATTTAGATAGCTAAAAAAGTAAGCTTTTATTCAGAAGAGAGAAACACAGATGATTTTCAAATTGTGTTTTGTGAATTCATACTGCTTCACTTGCTAGTGCCCCAAAATAATGATCTCTCCATGAGACCCACATCTTTGGAGCTTATTACAACCACTCATAAAAGAAAAGGCAAACAACCTAATGAAGAAATTAAAGCACAACATATTAACACATAAAAGAGAATTACTAGAAAATATACAAATATATTCATCAATATATATATACACAATCAAATATTCAGAAAGTTTTTAGTCTCTCCATTAGACACTGTTCTGGGTATTAGAAGTATAGCAGTAAAGAAAACAGGCAAAGACATTATTCTTGTGGAAATTATACTCTAATAAAAGAAAACAGAAATAAATATAGAAAGAAAAACATAAATAAAGTAGCAGGCAGAGATAAGCAGTGATATAATGAACATAAATCAGGGTAATGTAATCTAATTGCTACTTTAATTTGAATGTCAAGAAAGCTCCTACTGAAGGGGGATCTATGTAGGAGATCCTGGATAGAGAGGGAGAACAATGTGGAACAAACCTCAAAACTATTTGGGGGGGGGGGGGCGAAAGAGGGGAGACCAGGTTTCCTGGTCTGATAGAGCCTGGTGGAACCACTGAGACTATGGCCCCTAGCTGCCCCAACTCACACCTGTGGCTTCCAGCCAAACAAAAGACAGGTATATGAGGTGCACATTTACCTGAGGTAGATACACTCCTTGGAGAGAACAATAATGGGAGAAAGAAGGGCTGT
>NW_006921783.1:2162668-2189606 GCF_000298275.1 Orycteropus afer afer | reverse complement strand
ACATTTACCTGAGGTAGATACACTCCTTGGAGAGAACAATAATGGGAGAAAGAAGGGCTGTGTATGCACAGGGAGACAGCTGAGGGGGCACGAGTGCATGGAGGGATGGACACAGGGAAGAGGTAACTATTGGGAGGAAGTGGGAGGGGAGCTGTTGCTTTTGGGTAAATTGTAGTCAATATCATGAGACAAAGCGTAAGAGAACTGCTGTATGGAAAGTGAACTTGCTCTGTAAACTTTCACCCAAATTACAATTAAAAAAACAAGAAAGCTCCTCCTGAATGACACTGTCTAACAATTGAAGGCAAATTGCAGCCACTCATGACAATAAGGAAAAAGAGCATTCCAAGTAGAAGGTACAAGTAGTGTAAAGATCTTGAGGTAGTTAACAAAATTTGCTTAATTGAAATCTGAAGGAAAGCCAGTGTAGTTGCAGCCCAGTGTGCAAAAAGGAATAATGGTATAAACAATGTTAGAATGATAAGCAGGAACATGATCAGGTTAACCCAGGATAAGGAATTTGGATTCTATTTAAAGTACAATGGAAATGTTTTAAGTGGAGGATTTTAAATAAGGTAGAGATAATCTATTTTAAATTTTTAAAAGATGATTGATTCCAGCTTCTACGCCAAAATGGATTAAAAAAGAAGCAAGAGTAAAAGAGGGCACTTTTATGTTATGAGGCTATTACAGTATTCTAGGTGAATTATGATTCTAGAATGTTAGAGAAAGAGACTGAAAGAAATAAATGGATTTGGGATATACTGTGTAGGTGACATCTACAAGATTGACTTTTTCTATTGGATGAGGTGAGGCAGTAACGAAAGATAACACTTAAATTTTTATTGCAGCAATTGGTTGGTAATTGGTTTGTTTAGCTGAGGAAGGTTGGGAGAAAACGGTAGATAGGGAATGGGAAGGAGCTCTGTTTTGGCTGTAAAGTTGAAACGTCTATTTTATATCCAGAAATATAGATAGTTAAGAGATATGAAAATAGCATTACAGGGAAAGGATGAGGCTAGAAGCAGAGATTTGGGCCTCTCTAATATTGTAGTGTTGGTGAAGAATATTAAATATACCACAGAATGGCAAAGAAAAAACAAATCTGTCCTGGAAAAGGTACAGCCGGAATGTTGCTTACAGGCAAGAATGCCAGACTTTATCTCACATACTTTGGTCATGTTGTTAGAAGGGATCAGTCCCTGGAGAAGGATATCATACTTTGTAGAGAGAGGGTCAGCAAAAAAAGTAAAGACCCTCAACAAGAAAACAAGATCTGCCAATAAATGAAATGGGATATGTGGTTGCAGAAGGTTTTTTCCTAAAGTAAAGAAATTATAGATCAATAACCTAATGTATAATGTGTAAATTATCTAATGTACCTATTTACAAAATTAGAACTACATTTATGAAGACTATTGAAATCTTCACTGACCGAAACCCATCAATCAGAATCCTACTCATACTGGAAGACAAAGCAATAAATTAAAATCATAACCCAGAATTTTAAAATAACCTAACTAAAAGCATGGCTAGTTTATATTCAACTCAATGTCCTACACATAGCCTATGGGGCTACTAAATAATCCTGCTAAATTAGGAATAAGATTCATAATTATCAATAAAGAACTATTTATATTCACTATATTGTTTTGAATAAGACAAAAGGTCAACTAGCCATCTTTTAAAAGTTTAACTGGCTAGGAATAACTTCCCAAGTAAACTAGTTAATCAAAGTTTACTAACTTTAAAATATTCTGAAATAATAAAACACATTTTTAATACAAAGGAAGCACAAATAACACTGATAGACAAAAAATTCTTACTTAATGAGACTATAGCACACAGCTCGGAGGGGATCATGGTCTTTCTTCCTTATATTATTGTTTACCATACTATCTAATTCATCTCGAGCAAACCAAAGTTGAACTTCTGTTACACTGTAACTTGCTGATTCCCGAGCACCATCCTCAATATTATGAGCTTCATCTAAAATGACAACCTGTTCTTTCAGATTGATATCCATCTGTAAGATAAAAGGATTTTCCTGTGAAACATTCAGCCAGAGGCACTGCCTAATTTAACAGCAGCAGGCAAATGATTTTATTTAAAATTGTATATTATATGCCAATATTACAAGTACCAATCATATAAGCAACTGATTTGAAGTCTTACAAAAATTCTAAAGACTAAAGCCATAAAATAACATCAGCTCAACATTAGAGTTTCCCATTTTTCACTGTCAAAATACTTTGCAAACCTATCAACCAAAAAAATGTGTTACGTGAGCCTAGATCAAGTCTACTGTGACTCATGGCCACCCCATGTGTATGAGCAGAACTGTGCTTCAGAGAGTTTTTAACGGCTAATTTTTTTAGGAAGTAAATCACCAGACCTTTTTTTCTGGGCCATCCCTTAGTGGACTCAAACCTCCAACTGTACCATAACAGCTGAGCATGTTACACATTTGCAGCACCCAGAGACTCCACTGACTACATTGTTGTTGTTGTTGTTATGTGCCGTCGAGTCGGCCCCGACTCATAGCGACCCCTCCTTGGGTTTCCGAGGCAGTATCACTACGGAAGTAGGATAAAATTCTCACTATAATGGAGTCTTCAACATGATTTTAAAACACAGTATAAAACCTTTAAAAACTAAAATAACAATGCAAGATTCAAATGACTCTCAAAATACTAATAGAATGAAGTATATACCTCTTCCATTTTAGTCTGTCCTGCCACTCTTCTGAGAACTGTTCTTTCCCAACTCCCATGTGATGCTAGTAGGCTTGTTGATCTGTTAATCAAGGGACATCGCCACTCTCACAACAGGCAAAGGCTCATAACCCAGGCTTCTCAGTTAAATAAAGTATTCCATCCCTCTGTGATCACAGTGACCGGTTCAGGAGTGGATATGTGACTCAAGCTATGACAATCAAAATAATTTCGTGGGTCACCGTGAGTTGAATCAACTCTATGGCAACCTAGCAACAACAACAATATGAGATTATGTTCTCTTCTCCAGGTTAGCTAGCTGCTCATTGTTATCTTTGTTCCCAACAGGAAAGAGCTTGCCTAAGAATAAAACCTTCACAAAGAAGGTAGAGTCAAGTATCTTTTCTTAATCTCCTTTTAAGTTGAGTTTGTGTCACTTGTAATTGAAAGAGCCTTGACTACTACAACGAGAAAATCACAAAGGAAGTAATAATAGAGAGCTAAAGATGACTGAGAAAGAACCATGGAAAAGTAGGATGATAAGTAAGAGTTAGACAAAGAGAGGACAGGGCATTTCAACAGAGATACTGGAGTCTCTAGAGGGGTACAAACCACATCCTCTTTCAATGTCAAAATGACCCCAGGGGTTGTGGCTGCAGCTTGTGGGCCAGCACAGCAGGGGGAGGAGCTGCCAAGGCAATGAAATCACTAGGGTTGGTATAACCCATCATCCAGTACGGTACCTCATTATTATCACCACCATACCCACTCCACCTCCTCACCCCCATTACTTAGCATGCTCCCATCCCTGTTACCCACCAGTCAGGGTGCAGGTGTGCCAGGGCACCCACCATTGGATGAAGAGGAAGAAGAGGCCAATAGGAAAGAAGAGGAGGTGTAAGGAGTCACGAGGATGCTCAGCCCTAAGGTGGCAAGTCAGGGCTAAGGACCACTCCACCCACAATTGAGTGTTACTGGCTGGCCTCGTTCATGAGGGAGGGTGTGACACCATGAGTTACTGCAACCCTGCACTGTAACCCTAGTGATGCCACTGAACAGAGGTGTTATCAAAGAAATAGGAAAAAAAACAAGGTATCCTCAAATGACTGAAGTAATTTTTGAAGGATACAAGTTAAGACTTCTGTAGCAGAAGGATAAAAAGGCAGATTATGATCAGACTATTGAGCACCTTCTATGTAAGTTTAAGAAATATGGACTTTATTCCATGAGCAAAGGGAGCAATTGGAGATTTTCTAAATAGAAGAAGGATGTAATAAAAGTAATATTAGGAAGACTGACCTGGCACTCATACATACAATGACCCAGAGGGAAAAAACCTAGTTAACAGGAAGCCAAAAAGGAGGCAAGATAGCAAGGTAATGAACATTGCCGTTGTTGCTGTAACTGTTAACTGCCCTAGAGTTGGCCCTTGACTCATGGTGATCCCAGATACAACAGACCAATGTGCTCCAGAGTCTGGCTGATTGGCTGATTTTCAGAAGCAGATCCCAGGCCTTTCTTCTAGTTCATCTTAGTCTGGAAGCACTGCTAAAATCTGTTCAGCATCACAGCAACATATAAGCCTTCACTGACAGATGGGTAAAGGCTGTGCTTGAAATATACTGGCCAGGAACTGAACTCACGCCTCCCTTATGGAAGGCATGAGTTCTACCACTGAATCACTACTGCCCCAAGGTAATAAACATAATGCCTTATTAATTTAAAAATATAGAAAGCTAATGAGAATTGTGCAATCAATAGTAAAAAGAGGAATAAAAATTGAATATATCAAGTGACTCACTTTTTGTTTCATTCTTTAACAAATGTCTGTCTCTAAGATAAACCAGGTAAACACAAAGCATAATTTGCACATGCATGCATATTCTCCCAATATAAATTCTTTGAAACATACCTTATTCAGAGATTTTTAGGTAATTTTTTCTATTATTCATAAAAGGGAGCTCTGGTAGCATAGTGCCTAAGGCACTTGACTGCTAACAAGAAGGCTGGCGGTTTCAAACCCACCAGCCACTCCTTGGAAGGAAGATGGGGCAATCTACTTCCATAGTGATACTGCCTTGGAAACCCAAGGAGGGGGTCACTATGAGTCGGGTCCGACTCGACGGCACATAACAACAACAACATTCATAAAAGGAAAGACTGATAACTACAGTCTAATGAGTCTCAACTGGGGGTGATCCTGTCGAACCCTCCCCCCAGGACATTCAGCAAAGTCTGGAGATATTTTTGATGTCACAACTGTGAGGGTGGTACTGACATGTAATATGTACAAGCAAGGATACTGTTCAACATCCCACACAAGACAGTCCATTACAACAAAGAATTATCCAGCCCCAAATGTCAATAATACCAAGGTTGAGAAATTCTGCCAAAGCCTCCCTTCAGTCACTGGGTTAAAATGACTAGGTCTAAAATTCAGTTAATGGACTTTAGAATGTATTTTCAGTAATTGAAGTTGTTTATACATTTACATAAATATAAAGCAAAAAATATAGTAAAAGACATTAAAACATCTAAAAGCTTTCATATTCATCACTTATATTTCAATAAGAAAAAAGTTTTCTAAATTTTACATATACACTCACACTTTCTCTTATTTGTGCATCTAGAAGATAGTTGTAGGGACAGAACACTATGTCAGCATCTTCTATTAGTTCTCGTGCTGTGTAATATGGACATGCCTTTAGTTTTTTCCCCAGGCTGACAAGTTCTTCTATATCCCAGGCCTTGTCCATCCCTTGGAGAATCTGTAATGTGTGTTGATCACTAATTTTATGAACACCATGATAAAAATAGCAGGATTTTCCCTGGAAACAAATACATATAACTGAAATGCAAATCAATATTGCAATAGAAGGAATAAAACAAGCTTATCTCAGATTTTTAGGAACATTACTAAAGCAACAAGGCAAAGATTTTATAGAGGAGAATGATTATACCACATCTATAATCACAATGACTTTAAAGAAACTGTGTTAGTTGACTCAGCTAGGGCTTCGATTCAGTACAGTACCAGATACCCCAAATTAATTTGAGAAAAATACTTTAAAATTATGTTTGTTGTGCCTCTATGTTGACTAAAATGACATCAGGCATAAAATATTTCTGGAAGAATACACAAGAACAATGATATTACTGGTTACTTTCAAGGAGGACAACTAAGTGATCTGGGGATAGGAGTGGGAGAATTTTTTTCTACAGGCCATTTTATACCTTTTGAATTGTGAACTATGTGACATATAACTTATTCAAATATAAATTTCTGGTTCTAGTTAAAATTCTTTTTTCCTTAATTGAAATAAAAATTAGAGAAATACATTGCTTTTCCAGCATAGGGGCACTTTAGTAAAGGAAACAGTGAACAAAAACACATGTGCTTTTGAATCAAGCCAAAAAATCAGAAAGTTACACTTTAAGGGCACTTAGAATGACATCCCTGTTCAGGCTGATAGCAAAACCAGAGAAGCTCATCCGTTTTAGCAGTGTAACACAATCCTGAGGGGAGTCTGTCAGTTGAAGTGTTATCACACTTTAAATTCTTTTCACTCAAACTGTCAGTTATCTATTTATCATTTCGCTTTGGTAGTTCAGCCATAGTAAACACAGACACCTATGGTGACTTTGTAATTGGCCTTCATTACAATACCAAATCACTCTGAGGGCTTGGGAACAAGAAAAGAAATGTTCATTTATGTATGCCTATGAGGTAAGCATTCTGAGGCAGCAATAAGGTGGAGGCAAACAATCGTAAGAAGGTATCTTCAATTATTTACATTGCTACTACTAAAAAGTAAAATCTTTGATTACTTTAAATCAAAACTTAAAAGTCAATGGAAAATTCTCAACATTAAAATCTTTTGAATTACTTTTTATTCTTACATGATCTAAATTTAAGAGAGTAAAAATCAATCAAAAAGCATAACCAACTCTGTAGGGTTCAAAAACATTGCTATTTGCTTTAAATATGCAATCATAAATTTTATAATTGCTTTTACCAATGTGATAATACGTAATACATTATATAATAATTTTCCCCATCACAAAGGAAAAAAAGATAAAAAAATAATGACAATGCCAACAAATCTTCTTGCGTAGACTAGATAGCCAAAATATAAATCTCAAGTATTTGAGGAATTCAGCAGATCCATTAGCCACTTTTTATAGAAAGATGTCTACTTAAGCATAAAATTTCTGGGGTTTCATCATGAAGATTATTTATTTATTTATTTAACATTTTAATGTCTTCTTAAAAGGAACTTTGTAAATATACAGAATGAATTTCACAATTATTCAGTTAGAATTTAAAAATAAATAAATAAACCTTATCGTAGACCTTCAACCAGAGTTCTGACTCAGTAATTATGTATTTTCTTCCTGTCTCTGAATAAGGAACTTAAGTTTTTTCACTGGGATCCTTAGTGCTCAAACTTCATATTCTTATAATGTTTGAATAGCTATTAAAGTATCTTCTGAGTATCCCTAAATAAAGCCTGAATGTATTATGACCTAATTTTAAAAAATGAGAGAGAAAACTGTAATACAAAATAATGTAACACATTATATGGTAAGGAGGTGATAAATCAATGACATAAAATTCATAGTCTTTTATGTAGAACCAACTCAAAATACTAACGAAAGGCAACAACTTACAAAAAATATTAAAATATCATTGGTCATTCCATATACTATCAATAGGGTTCAATGATAATTTCTGGTGTATTTCCTGACTAGAAACTTTAATTTTAGAGTGCATTAGTTATCATCCTGGTACACAGATTCCCAAACTAAAACTGCCAAAAAAATTATTTAAAGATGATTTAAGTTTTTAAATAAGACTTCTTTCTTTCCATCTGTTCTGCATTCATTTATTCTAGTTTTTCCTGGCAAATTTCAAATCCTCCAATGACATCTCTTTTAAGTTAATAATTTATGTTTTGAAAGAAAAGTTTGAACTAATCAGAATTATGATTATGATAGAAGATAATTGTTATATGTCTCATCCAATTAAAAAACATCTTAAAATTTACTGAGAACCTAAATAAATTTAGGTTTTTAAATATGTAAACTTTAATTATTAAGCCGAATCATGTAACCACTTTTATCTCCTCATATGACATGTTTGACTATTTTTGTTAGAAAGATTTAAAAGACAAAAGAAACAAGACATTTGACTACAATAAAAATTAACTTCAAGGAATTAAGTATCTCCAAGCTTTAGGGCCAAAGCCCATCATTTTAAACTTGAATAAAGATTTTCTTATGGTAAAATTATTTTTCAAAAAATGTAAATACTGAAAATAAATAAATAAATACTAGCAATTAATTTGATTTTCATAAGTTATTTAATTATCACTGGAAATTGACATATAAACACATATTGTATAGTTTGAATCTTTTCAGCCTTTTTTTACTCCCTCTAAAACAAAATAACTTTACTTACATTTTTTCCATCTAGCAATTCCATGCATTTTTCTTTTCTGTTGAAGTTACCAACTACTTCAGGATGGACACAAGTATGATCCCTGCTAGAAAGAATAGTCATAGGGACCCTGGAGTACGCTGTCCTCCGGAGTTCTCTAGTAATCTGAGCAATCTGTTTGTGTGTGCGTGTCCCAAAATATATTTTGGGTATCTTCAATTTCCCTCCATGATCCTTCTTAATAGCGTTTGAAGAACCTTGACTGTTTCTTTGTTTAGTAGAACAGCAGCACCTAGAACAATGGCCAGGGGGCTGTAACAAAGTAAAGAAAAATGAACTAATGTTTGGACTACCATAAAAAAATGTTATCAAACTCTCATAGGATCAAAACCTGTAAGTAAAGAATCACAAACATCAAAGATGTATTTTAGGATATTACAGCATCTAAAACTTGTCTTTAAAAAAAAACCCTGAAAACTCCCTTTCAAATTGCACTTTTAGTTATAAATGATCTTTCTATACTTGCATTGCATTCTAACATACCACTCTTGATATCAGTTTTAAGTACATTTTAATTCTTCTCTTTCACAAATTATACAAGCAATAAGAAAAATTACAATTTTAAGTTTTGCTTAAGTTTCATGTGAATGTATTGATATAGTTTAAAGTTGATAGTGCTGTTTCATTTACAGCATAGCCTATGTAAAAAAAAAAAAAAAAAAAAAAAACTCATTGCCGTAGAGTCAGATCCAACTCGAAGTGACCCCTCCTTGGGGTTTGCCAGGCGGCATCACTACGGAAGTAGATTGTCCAATCTTCCTTCAGGGGACATCCTATAATTTATTTCATTAGCAAAAGTGCTTCAAGTATAGCTTACAAATGGACAGAAATAACAAGTTGACTCTAAACTATGATAAAAAACAAGTAAAGAACAGAAAAATCTTCTTTGGTAAAGGTATGAAAATTAATGCAAAATATTAATATTTAATAATGAAGGCAGATTGCTTGTGTGGAACAAATATATATGAAATTCAATGACCTGTTACTGGAATGTAAACCCATCAGTAAAATTATCATTCAGGACAGCTTTTCCTGTACAATTTCACTCATTAGTCAATTTCATAACTGAAAGTTAAATAAATGTCTTCCTAAATACATCACATAGAACATCAATAATATAGTTCATATTTACCCTGATTTTTCTCTCCCATTTCTAAATTCTCAACAATTAAAAGAAAAAAAGTTTAATGCTACATATTAGAGCCCACAGATTCTTAATAACTACCCTTTCTCAGCCTCAATTACTACACCAAATGAGATAGAATGAAAGTTCATTTAAGACAAATATTGTGAAGTGCTTTTACTTTATAGAAATAGTCACTGGTGGGGGGGGGGCAGGGAGAAAAAAAACAAAAAAAAAGCTAAATAGCACAGTAACTTTTAAAGAATCCATACTGGAGAGTTTTAGTTTAGGACAATAAATACTCTACTTAACTGAAGATTTTTTTTTAAATTGTAATCAGTAAGATTAGCCTTCACAAACAAATACTAAGTCATAGCATGTTACACCACAATACTGGAGATCAAGCTGTCTTTTAGCCTCAACTCAGTGAAAAAGCAAGTTCAAATTACTCTCAGTCCTGCTCAACCTTGTCCACCATTAAATATTACAATACATGATAGAATGGATGTAAATGTGACCCTTCTGGAGCTGTCACTCACTGGGATAAAAGGTTCACTGATGTGCCAAATAAACAGTCAGTCAAAGCAGATAAGGTTACAGCCATGCTGGAATTGTTACATTCCCCTCTCAGGTTGCCAGTAACAGCAGATTTCATTACGGAGTGCTGCCACATTAAATAGCCAGTTCCAAATATCCTGCCTTCGATATTGAATAATTACTTATTCACTGAAAGAATAAAAAGAAGAGTTATGAATGGGGCTCTTGTCAACAGGGAGGCAGGTAACAGCTGACATGTGGTGTATGTTACACATGTTGCAATATCCAACAATTTATAGTCCAGAAAATGGAATGCAAATTATATCATGATATTTCTGACTGAATTCCTTCTTGGCTTTAGGAATTATCACATTAATTAATTAACATACTAAAATAATTACTGTTACTCAAGGTAGCAGAATTCCTTTACTTTTTCATGACTCAATTTATTCACTCAATTATACTTTTTCTCTTCTTCGTGATACAGTTAAATTCATTCTAAATATAAGAATGCTAGGGCCCAATGTATCAGTATATACTACATAGAAATATTATATCCAGGAAATAAGTAATCCAATAAAGTAGCTTCTTCTCAAGTAATCCAATAAAGGCTTTTCTTAAGGCTTGGAAAACCTACTTTTTGATACAACAATTTTCAACATCAACTTCATTTAGTTATTTTACCAGATATTCTTTTTTAATTATAAAAAAATTTTGGAATTAAAATTTTTCCTGATCAAAACATTCAAATAATCCAAAAATATACAAAACAAGTCAACTCCCTCTACTACAAATGACTTAGTATATAACTTACAGACCTTTATACATATATAGAAATATCTATCATGCAATTTTTTCAAATAAAATGGAATGCTATTAGTCAGTTTTATAACCTGCTTGGTATTTCACACATCTTAATATTTAAAAGGAGTGCATTTGACACTAATAATTTAAATGAAAGATTTGCTTATGTTAAAATGTTGTGCTAGATTCCATACTGGTTTCAGAAAACTTCTCCCATTAGAGTGGCTTTATTTATATACCTTAAATCTTACTTTTCAAAAAAAAAAAGGGGGGGGGGCATTTTGCCAGTCTGATAGAGCTTGGTAGAACAACTGATACTATGACGCCTACCTGACCTTCAGGTCTGGAATTGAACCCACACCTGTGGTTTCCAGCCAAACAAAATACAGTGAGTTAAACATTTACCTCAAGTAGATACACTCCTTGGAGAAAGCAATCATGGGAGAAAGAAGGGCTGCTTATGCACAGGGAGACAGCTCAGGGGGCAGCAGTGTATGGAGGGATGGACACTGGGAAGAGGTAACTATGGGGAGGAAGTGGGAGGGGAGCTGTTGCACTGTGGTGAATTGTGGTCAGTGTCATAAGACAAAGTATATGTGAACTGCTGTATGGAAAGTGAATTTGCTCTGTAAATTTTCACCCAAATCACAATTAAAAAAAAAAAAAATCTTTTCATTCAATAATTGAGAAAATTATAAACCAAGGCTGATTTTACATTAAACATATGCTTGTTTGCTTTTAAGTTTTAATTACACAATTTATGAATTGGACACAGACTCCTCATAAAGGGGATTTTTCAATAGATGGTTTGGGAAGTAAAAGAAATTAAGAGAAAAAGTTGATTTCTTTTTCCTTTGCATTATTAAAGAGGAATTATTTCTTTAGATGTGATCTTTATTGAAGTTTCTATTAAATAGAATACGATTATATTGCAAGATGGAAAAAACTCAACGTGACAGAACAAAGGTTCAAAAGACATTTCATACAATAACAAAAGATAATTATATGTACCTAAATCAGCAACTTTCAATGTTATAAGAAAACTAGACAAAGGATTCCAATGACAGCAGTAACAGGAGGTGAGAGTATTTCCTAAATCCATTAATAGGTTAACGATTATGGATTCTCTCTGAAATCCTTTGATATAAGGGTCTTGAAACAATTATACGACTAAATAATTTTATACCTTTCCGTAAGTATTTCTCCTGGTCAGCAGTACCTACTAAAAAAGATAAGATTTGTCTTTCCTAGGATTTTTTTACTTTTGCTTTTGTTCTTTAAAAATCAGAGATTGTTTTAAGAGACAGAAGAATAAATTTTAAAATATTCACTCTTACACAATGTATCTGAAGGTCAAGAGAGTTGAAACTCACAGGCTCCTAAAAACCTGTGATGTCTGAGGTGCAAGGAGCTCTGGGGCATAGTGCCTAAGGCATTTTTGACTACTAACCAGAAGGCTGGTGGTTCAAACCCACCAGCCACTCCCTGTAAGTAAGGTTGGGCAATTTACTTCCCTAGTGATACTACCTCGGAAACCCAAGAAGGGGTCGCTATGAGTTGGATCTGATTCAACAGCAGTGACTTTGGTTCTTTTGCTCTGAAGTCCAACTAAGTGGCTAGATTAAGTATCACAATTAAACACCTTAAGAGATGGCTTCTTCTCCCACAGCTAGAAACTGTTTAAAGTCCTTTTACTTCAACAAAAGGCTAGGAAACCCAATCAAAATTACATCATCTTTTAAAGAAAAACATAAGAGATACATGTGAGTGTGACTGATACATTATTTCCATATGCAGGAGTCAACTGTTTAAAAACACATCCCAAATCTACAATAGCCATAACTGTTCTTAGAAGATCAGCAACTAAGGATTTTTTGAGAAAGTTCCTTACGTGCAATAACTTCAGTCTATTCCTTCTCCTGTCTTGTTAATTTTTTTAAAAAAAGTGAAAGATTAGAAGATATAATCTTAAAACCAAAGACCGTCGCCACTATTCCTTTCACATAGTGTAAGATACTACAATGTCAACTTCTAAAGTTTCATTACCTTCTCCTTCCACACACAGAAACAATTTCCACAGCTACATACACTTAAAAAATAAGCATGGTGATTAAATATTCTTAGAAGTGGGAAAAAAAAAAAAAGAAACAGAAATGAACTTCACTGCCAGGGAAGAAGTACTTTCATTGCCAGAGAAGAAGAAAATCAAGAGAACTTTTAAAAGGAAGCTACGAACTGAATTCTAAAAGCATGCATAAAACAGTATATTTAATATAAAAAAATATATATATATAAATAGAAAGGAAAAAACAGAATAAAGAGAAGCTTAACGCATGAAATAAAAGGAAAACTAGGTCAATAAACAGTAACTTGTATCTTTTCTTCAACTTCCATACGTAATACTGAATATTGTAATACTGAATTTCAAACCACATTGTAAATACCTTGAGAACAGAAACTATGTCCTATAATGCTTTAATAACTCATTCATTAAGCATGATGTTTTGCATATAACTGAAACTTACTTTTTTTAAATTGATGGAACATTGATGATCAATGTTCCCAAATCAACTGCTGTACCTATATATCATGTTTTGTTTATCTGATAGACACTTAAATGATGTCCTAATTTGAAATTCTTCATATTTCAAAAAGTTACTACAAAAGGAAAAACTTGTTGTTATGTACCGTAGAGTCAGACTTGACTCATAGAGACCCCTCCTTGGGTTTCTGAGGCGGTATCTCTACAAAAGTAGATTGCCCAACTTTCCTTCCGAGGAGTGGCTGGTGGGTTTGAACCGCCAGCCTTCTGGTTAGCAGTCAAGTGCCTTAGGCACTATGCTACCAGAGCTCTCTAAAAGAAAAAGTATAGGACAATTTGTTCTCTTTCCAGGTTTATACACCAAACTCACTGCCATCAAGTCAGATCTGACTCATAGTTGACCCCTCCCCTGGGTTTCCAAGGCAGTATCACTATGGAAGTAGATTGCCCAATCTTCCGTCTGAGGAGTGGCTGGTGGGTTTGAACAACCAGACTTCTGGTTAGCAGGCTAGGTACCACGCCACCAGAGCTCCTAGAGAGGGGAAAAAACTCTCAGTATGAGGCTCTAGAGCAAGGGTCAGCAAACTTCTTCTTTAGGCTTTACAGGTCATGTGGTCTCTGTCCTTATATAGGAAAATATCTTTATGATCTAAAAGTAGGAATTTCCTAAACAATACACCAAAAGCACAAAAGACTGAAATTATTAAAATGTAATTAAATAAAATATAAAGTTTCTCATAAAACATAATACTTCTATTTAAATACAAATGTAAAATTCATTTAATGTAAATAAGCATAATAGGTATTAAAATGCAAAACTTCTATTTTAAAAGTTATGCACTCAAAACAAAAAAAAGATATTTGCAATACATATAACCAACTGAGGATCAATAACCACAACATACAAAGAGCTCCAACAAATTGGTTTTTAGAAGCTAAACCCAACAAATTCCCAACAGCAAGCAAGTCATAGAAGAGAGTTGAAAGGCCAACAAACATCTGAAAAGATCTCCAACCTATTACTAAATCCCACCAATAATTAGGAAAATGCAAACGAAGCCATAATTAGATTCCATTTCACACCTACCAGTTTGGGTGTTAAAGTGGATATAAAGCAACTCCTTTTTTTTTTTTTAATTGTCCATCCCCCCCACCCCACGCCACCCCTGCCCTGCCTGGATTCCTGTGCAGTATAAAGCCACTCTTACACATTACTGATTTATATGATATTCAGGCAGTCGAACTTATGTCCAACTCATACTTGCCCTTTAATGTTACAAAAATTGGCCTCACTTTGAAACAATTAAAGAGCTCTGACTGTGCAGTAGTTAAAGCATCCGGCTACTAACCATAAAGTCAGCAGTTCGAACTCACCAGCCACTCTGAGGGAGAAAGATGAATCAGTCTACTTCTGTAAAGATTTATAGCCTTGGAAACACTATGGAGCAGTTTTACTCTGTCCTGCAGGGTCACTATGAGTCAGAACTGACTCTAAGGTAGTGGATTTGGTTTAGGTTCACCCTACATGACAGTGCTAGATATAAAATTAGTTGCTGTCAAGTCAATTCCAACTCATGGTGACCTTGTGTGTGTTGGAATAAAACTGTGCTCCACAGGGTTTCAGTGGCTGATTTTTCAAAAGCACATCATTATGACTTTCTTCTAAGGTGCCTACAGGTGGACTCAAGCCTCAATCTTTTGGTTAACAGCTAAGCTCATAAAACATTTGTGCCATGCAGGGACTCAGTGTTAAGAAAATATGCATGAATATGAGGTGAACATTTACAATAGGTAGATGAACTCCTTGGAGAGAACAATCATGGGATAACAGAAGGGCTGTGTATGCACAGGGACATACACAGGGACAGAGCTCAGGGGGCAGGAGTGCATGGCGGGAAGTACACAAAGAAGAGGTAACTATGGGGAGGAAGTGGATGGGGAGCTGTTGCACTGTGGTAAATTGTAGTCAATGTCATGAGACAAAGTATATGTGAACTGCTGTATGGAAAGTGAATTTGCTCTATAAACTTTCACCCAAATCACAAAAAAAAAAAAAGAATATATGCTAGAGAAACTCTTGCTCATTAAGACAGATACAAGAAAAATACTCATGGAAATATTGTTTGCAAGGTTTTTTGTTTTGTTTCGTTATTTTCCAATCAAAAACTCACTGATCTAGAGTTGGATCCAACTCACAGCAACCCCTCCTTGGGTTTCTGAGGTGGTAAATCTTTACAGAAATATATTGCCCAGTCTTCCTTCTGTGGAGTGGCTGGTGGGTTTGAACTACCAAACCTCTGGTGAGCAGTCAAATGCCTTAGGCACTACACCACCAGAGCTCCTCTTTCCAATCAATGGAATACTATTAAAAAAAAAAAAAAGTTGCTGTCAAGTTGATTCAGACTCATGACAACCCCACATGTTACAGAACTGTCTTCCACAGGGTTTTTCATGCCTGTGACTATTAGGAAGCAAATCACCAAGTCTTTCTTCCAAGGTACCTCTGTTGGATTCACACTGCCACTCTTAATGGTTAGTAGTCAAGTGTTTCAATGAAAAAATATGAATTAGAATTACCTATCAAAATAGATTAAAACAACCAAACTCACCATCATTCAGTTGATTCTGACTCATAGCAACCCTCATTGGATTTCTATGGCTGTAGCCTTTATAGAAGCAGATGCCTCATCATTTCTTCATGAAGCAGCTGGTGGTTCAAACCACTGACCTTTTTAGTTAGCAGCCAAATGCCTGAACCAATACACCACCAGCACTCTTTATCAACGTAGATACACACATTTTTTAACTGTTGAGAAGGCTGAATTGAGAATGATAAACAAAATTTTATTCTCCCAGTAAAGTTCCAAACAAATTGATAAGAGGAATAAAATATAAAAACTTAATGCAGAGAATTAGGAATTCCCATTATAGTAGACAATCCTTGGATTATGGGTCACAATATACCTGAAAAGTGTGTTAAGTGCTGCAAAAGAAACACAATACATCAAATATAGTCTAATCAAGTTTCTTCTCAGCTGTTTAATACCTACCATTTTCATCTTGGAGCTCTGGTAGTATAGTGGCTAAGGCACTTGACTGCTAACCAGAAGGCTGGCGGTTCAAACCCACCAGCCACTCCTCGGAAGGAAGGCTGGGCATTCCTACTTCTGTAGTGATACTGCCTCGGAAACCCAAGGAGGGGTCACTATGAGTTGGGGCCGACTCGATGGCAAACAACAACAACAATTTTCATCTTAAAGCCGCCTTACCAAGAATTTTCAACCTAATTTATGAGAACAGAAGTTCTTAAATTAGAGTCCATGACAGGGTTGTAGTTACTTCTTGGCCACAGCCAGCTACCCAGACGGAGCAAGGAGTTGGACTTGTAAGCTCAGGACCATGTCGCAGGGGACATCAAGCTCAACTGGCATAACATACTACACAAAAACATTCCACGTCCTACTTTGGCGAGTAGTAACTGGGAACTTAGAAGCTTACAAGCAGCCATCTAGATGCAATGAAGGGTGTCTCTTCATCCAGAGCAAAGAAGAATGAAGAAAACTAAAGATGCATGGAAACAATTAGTTCAAGGGACTGGTACACCATGCTATCCTCAGCCTATAGGACTATGAGACCAGAAGAACTAGATGGTCCCAGCTACCACTGTCAAACACTTGGCAGGGGATCTATGTAGGAGATCCTGGATAGAATGGGAGGACAATGTGGAACAAAACTCAAAATCGAAAAAGGGGGGAGGGGGACCAGCTTTGCTGATGTGATAGAATCTGGTAAAACCCCTGAGACTATGGCCCCTAGCTGCCCTTCAAGTCTGGAATTGAACTCACTCCTGTGGCTTCCAGCCAAACAAAAGATAGGCATATGAGGTGAACATTTACATTAGGTAGATATACTCCTTGGGCTGTGTATGCACAGGGAGACAGCTCAGGGGGACAGGAATGCACAGAAGGGAAGGACACAGGGAAGAGGTGGCTATGGGGAGGAAATGGGAGGAGAGCTGTTTCACTGTGGGAGACTGCAGTCAATGTCATGAGACAAAGTGTATGTGAACTGCTGTATGGAAGATGAATTTGCTCTGTAAACTTTTCCCCAAATCACAATCAACTACAAAGATAAGAGTCCATGAACTGCTGCAAAGCATCTGAGATCACCCAGAAAGTACAGACACAATTTTGTGTGCATATCTAAAGAAAGAGTCCATAACTTTCATTAGGTGATCAAAGAGGATTGTGATTGATTTGGGTGGGAGCTTTATTCCAGAATGTATGTCTCATTTTATAATGGAATCAAATGGAGGACACATTTATTCTGTAAAGAAATAAACAAGCTGATAGGCAAAAGAAGATAACTTGATAAATTACAGTGCTTGTAAATTCATTTCTATTTTAATGTGTCACAGTTAGCTACCTAAGATTATCATAAAGCTAAAATACTTTAACCTTATATTAATATTAACAGACAGCTTACAAATGGTAATTTCTAATTTCATTTTACAGAAAAAAAGTAAAATCTAAGAACAATTTCTTCAAGACTCTACAAAATTATTTATTTGTGAAGTTAGAATTCATAACCTTAAAATAAACTATTTAGGCAAAAAAACGATCTATTGCTCTTTTTTTACTTCAAAAAGTTATGCACATAAAGAGCTAATGGCCAAAAAACACTGAGCATATAATTATACTATGATCTATGAGGCATAAAAAAAAAAGAGGGTCTACTATTCACCTTTATCAACCATTTGCTGTTGTCAAAGGCATCAAATAGGTACTGACTGCCTTGTGCAAAATCTCATATAAGCATACACTCTAGTAAGATAGCAAAAGTGACAGAACTATAGCTTTTCAAGTATTCTTTTTTAAAAATTTGAACAGCAGTAGTGCTCTGCTGCCAGTTTCATGATTAAACTGCACAAAGCAGCTGTTTATCTACTCACAGCAACCAGCAGGTGAACCTGATTCAATATTTATCACAGGCTTTCACAGATCACTGCTAACCAAGCAAACGTTTTAATTAAGCTGGAACTTGCTTCAAAGAGCTCATTCAAGATGTCAATCAGCAAGTAGAGGATCAGATACAGTGTCAGGTGAGAGTGTGTAATACAAATCCACAACTTTCTTCATCCCACTGCTGTAAATTAGCCTGCTCTAAAGTTCAGACTCTGATTGTAACAGACTGCCAGTCTCCTGGAATGTGTAACTAAAGTCACTCAAATTCTATTGTGAAGGTTGTAAGCAATATGTTAAACTGCAATGGGCTAGCACATTAAGACAGATCCTTTTCACGGTTGTTTTTTGATACCATAAGTGTTTGTTACCCTACTCTCCATTTACTGTTTACTTTCTTGCCTAGTGTAAATGGGGATTCCTCAACACAGTTGCCCCAGTTTCTGAAAAGTCTGTTTCAGTAGAATTAATAAAGAAAGATCCAAAGTGGTGTCATTTTCATCTAAATTTATAATAGAACAATCTTACTTCATAGGAATTCTAAGTTCAAGAAGAATCAAAGGAGAGAAAGGAGAGGGAAAAGAGAAAGCTCTTCCTTACAGAAAAATGCTGGATAACAAATGGAATGACAGAATTTTAAAAATCACCATTTTGCAATTCCCATGTAATAAGTGCTTTAGGCAACCTACATAAATGGATGCCAAAATTAGTGGGTACAATGTTATGAGCAATAGAATATTCCCACAGTCTCCAAGTATCACTCCATAGATTACTTACAAATTACAAAAGGAAAATGTGGTTTAAAATGGAGAGAAATGATAGTCACCACCTTCAACAAATGATTAAACTTTAGTGGGACAAACTGGTGTTATGTATCTCTTGATGTAATAAAATAAGGAACATATTTACGTGCCCTTCTTGAAGAAAATCACAGTATTGTGAAATCCAGATGATCAAGATATAAATCAATAAGAATCCTACAGCACTAGCAACAAAAGACAAAATAAATATATTGATTTATCAAAATCAAAACTTTTGGTACAACAAAGTAGAAAGATAACCCACAGAATGGGAGAAAATTTTGGGGATTTCTGATAAGAGTTTTTATTTAAAAAAACAAACAAACTTTTTATTGTGATTCAAGTGAATCAGACCAAATTGGTTTACCATTACCATTCAACTATTCATACACATTTTGTTTTGCAACACAGGCTGCAGTCCCTATAATATAACAGCACTCTTCCCTCTTCCTTCCTGTGGTTATCATTTCTATTTGTCCTTCTTTCCTATCCATTCCTGCCTTCTGAGCTTTGTCCCTGGGCAAATGCTGCCCTTTGGATCTCTTATAGTTGATTGCTCTAAGGAGTGTGTTACCTCCCATAGGCCTGTCTATTGTTTGGTAGAAGTTGAGCCCTGAGGGACAGTTAAGGTCCACCTCTGAAGGGTGACTAAGGGCCACAGTCTCAGAGGTTCTACCAGTCTCTGTCAGACCAGTAAGCCTGGTCTTTTTTATTATTTTGACTTTTGTTCCACATTTTTCTCCTATTTTGTCCAGGACCTTCTATTGTGATTCCTTTCAGAGTGGTTGTCAGTGGTAGTCAGGTACCATCTAGATCTTCTTGTCTCAGGATTATGAAGGTTGAGGCTCACATGGTCCACTAGTTTCTTGGATTATTTGTTTCCATGCACCTTTGATTTTCTTCACTCCTCTTTGCTCCAGATGAGAGTAGACCAATAGTTGCACCTTAGATTGCCACTTGCAAGCCTTTAAGATCACAGTTACCACTCGCGACAGCAGGATGTACAACACTGTCTTTGTGAACTACGTAATGCCAATTGTACCCACAACTATGGTCCGGACCCCTCAGACCCAGTGACTTATTTCCTCGAGATGTTTGGCTAAGAAGTTTTCATAACTTTGCCTCCTATTTGTTCTACTATATACATGGATATTTTTATAGCACAGACAAATACAAATGTAGAAACAGTGTCTGCCAAATCAATATAAGATCATGGGTATAGTCCCATTTGCCTATACCAATAAGGGTTTAATATCCAGAATATATAAATATCTCCTACAATTTAACAACAAAAACAAACATCCCAATCAAAAAATAGGCAAAGAACTTGAATAAACATTTCCCTAAACAAGATACATAAATGACCAACAAGCACACAAAGAGATGTTCAACATCATTAGCCATTAGGGCAATAAATCAAAACTACAGTATCTTTTCACTCCCACTAGGATGGCAAAGATTGAAAAAAAATACCTGAATACTTCTTTGGAAAGTGATCAAAAAAAAAAAAAAAAAAAAAAAAGTTGGCAAGGATATGGAGAAATTGGAACCCTCATCCATTGCTGGTGACAATGGCAAATGGTACACCCATTGTGGAAAGTAGTTTGGCAGATCATCAAAAAGTTAAGCATAGAAATACCATATGATCCAGCAATCCCACTCCTAGGTATAGACCCAAGAGACTTGAAGCAGTGATGCAAACAAGACACATATACACTGATGTTCACTGCAGCATTATTCACAATAGCCAAAAGGTAGAAATAATCTAAATGTCCATCAGCACATGAATGAATAGAAGACTCAAGGAAGCAATTAGTCCAAAGGACTAATGGCCCACACGAACCACTGTCTTATCTAATCTGAGACTAGAAGAATTAGAAGGTATCCTGCTACCACTATCAACCGTCCTGGCCAAGATCACAATAGAAGTTCCCAGATGGAATGGTAAAAAATGAAAAAAAAAATTCAAATTTTTTTTTAAAAGTACAAAGACCAGAGTTATTGCTCTGGAAGAGACTAGAAGAACCCATGAGACTATTGCCCTGAAACAACCTTCTAACTTAAAACTGAAGACACCACCAGAAGCCACCTTTCAGTCAAATAATAGGCAGGACTATAAAATAAACACCACCACCCATAAAAAATGTTCTCTTTAGACCAATCAACTTTACAATACCAAAAGGGCAACATTTACCTGAAACCAAAGATGAGAAGACAAGGAGGAACAGGGAAATAGGATAAATGGAAATGGGGAACCCAGGGAGGAAATAGGGAGAATGTTGACACATTCCAGGGATTGCAATCAATGTTACAGTACAATCTGTGTATGAACTATAGATTGGAAAACTAACTTGCTATGTAAACTTTCACCTAAAGTATGGTAAAATATATTAAAAAAAAAAAAAAAAAATTCAGACAGAAACACTTCACCACTGTGAGAATGAAATCTTAACAGATAGAACAAAAAACTTTCTCAGTCACAAAATATTATAACTAGAAAATCAACTAGATCTAAACAAATAAAAAATCACCACTTCGAAAATTTAAAACTCTATCTTAATTAATTCCTGAGTCAAAAGGTTCAAAAAGCCCTAACAACAGATGAATGGATCATGTATGCACCACAACAAAATGTGGCACATATATACAATGGAATGCTTTCAGCCAGTAGGAAAAAAGAAGTCTTGACACTTCTACAATATAGATGGAGCTTGAAGACATTACATGAGTGAAATAAGTCAATCACAAAAGGACAAATATTTTATGACCTCATTTATATAAAAAGACTGGAAAAAACAAACATATAGAGAGCAAAGTTTATTAGTAGCTACCACAGATGGTGAGTAAACAGTGAGGAAAACACTGCATTGATGAAGGATAGGGTTGCACAGCCAATTAATATTATTCCTGTCAATAAATTATGCACCTGTTAAGATGATGAATTGTCAAAAGCTGTGTGATAGACATATTTACAACAATGACAAAAGAAAAAAAGTAACTTCTGAGGCTTCATGCTTATGTATAACCAAACACTGCAATGGATTTGGTTCTTTAGTTTGAAGGTTTAGGGTTATGTTTTCATGGGACATCTTAGTTAATTGGCCTAATGATGACTTTAGTGTTTCTGTTCTACCTTCTAGTTTTTTTTGAGTAGTGCCTGGGGTTTTGAAAGCTTGCAAGAGGCTCCAAGGCACAATAATTGTTCTTTATTCACTAGAGCAATGTTGTTGTTGTTGTTGTTATGTGTCTTCGAGTTGGAACCTGACTCAGAGAGACCCCCTCCCTGAGTTTCCCAGGCAGTATCACTATAGAAGTAGATTGCCAAACCTTCCTTCCAAGGAATGGCCACCAGAGCTCCTACTAGAACAATAGAGGAAGGAAAATCAGGAATAAGAGGAGGAAATAGAATGTGTCTGGCTTACTCCTCCATGAACAATGGGGTCCTCTGCCATGAGACCGCAAGAACTAGATGGTACACAGTTACCCTTACCAAACAATTCGATCCAAGGATCTACAGAAGAATCCTGATCAAAAGGAGTAAAACACAAACAGAATTTTAAATTCTCAGGGAATCCAGAATCTCTGGAGCCACTGAGGCTGGATGAACCACTGAAACTATTACCTGGAGATAATTTTTAAAACTTATACCAAAAATATCTCCAGAATTTTCTTAAAACTAAACAGTAGTTTAGCTTAACTAGTAAGCAATGTCTGCCTTGAGCCTTATACTCTTTCAAGAACTAAACCAAAAAAAAAAAAAAAAAAAAAACCAAACTCACTGCCTCAAGTCGATTCAAACTCATAGTGACCCCTCCTTGGGTTTCTGAGGCGGTATCTCTATGGAAGTAGATTGCCCAGTCTTCCTTCTGAGGAATGGCTGGTAGGTTTGAACCTCCAGCCTTCTGGTTAGCAGTCAAATGCCTTAGGCACTCTGCCACCACAGTTCCCTTTTAAGAACTATATGGAATCAAACTGACAACAGCAACTCAAAAGAAAACCTTAATGGCAGTAAGTTTCAGTCAAAGGGGGAGGAGCAACTCAGAAAAGGAGAGTGAGAATGATTGCACAACTCGAAGAATATAATCACTGTCATTGACTTGTTCATGTAGGAAGTGTTGGATTGGTGTACTACTGTATATGTACTACTGTACATATTCTCAACAACAAAATTAAAAAAAAAAAAAAAAACAGGCAAATATTTACTGATCAAAGTTTATTAGTAGTTACCAAGGGTGGGAGGAAGGGGTAAAAGCGGAGTTCGTTGTGTGATGGGAAATTTGGTAATGATTATGGGTTATGGTTGCACAACATGTTTAATGTAACTGATATCACTAAATTGTACACCTGAAAAATGCTGAACTGGCAAATGTGATATAAACATATTTATAATAATTAAAAAGGAAATTCAGCATAGAGAAACTGTAGTTAAAAAAAAAAAAAAAGAATCTGTATTACTCAGTTGGTCAAAATTAATCCAACTGTATACTCATGCTATGTGCACTTGTATATTACACTTCAAAACCAACCAACAGCCTTCTGGTTAGCAGTCAAATGCATGTAAGGCATTTGAGAAGACCATGGCTTGGGTTTAGGTACCTTAGTCTTCAAAGTGACATCTTTGCTTTTTAACACTTTAAAGAGGTCTCTTGCAGCAGATTTTCCAAGTACAATAAGATGTCTGCTTTTCTGACTGCTACTTCCATGGGTGTTGACTGTGGATCTAAGTAAAATGAAATCCCTGACAACTCCAATATTTTTCTCCATTTATCATGTTGTTTTTTACCGGTCCAGTTATGAGAATTTTCATTTTCTTTACATTGAGATATAATCCATACTGAAGACTGTAATCTTTAGTCTCCATCAATAAGTGCTTCAAGTCATCTTCATTTTCAGCAAGCAAGGTTGTGTCATCTGCATATTGCAGGTTGTAAGTGAGGCTTCCTCTAATCCTGATGCTATGTTCTTCATATAGTCCAGCTTCTCAGATTATCTGCTCATCATACAGACTGAATAAGTACAGTGAAAGGATACAGCCCTGATGCACGCCTTTTCTGATTTTAAACCATGCAGTATCCCCTTGTTCTGTATGAACAACAGGCTCTTGACCTTTATACAGGTTCCTCACAAGAACAATTAAATGTTCTGGAATTCCCATTCTTTGCAATGCTATCTATAATTTGTTATGATCCACACAGTCAAATGCCTTTGCATAGTCAATAAAACACAAATAAACATCTTTCTGGTATTCTTTGCTTTCAGCCAAGATCCATCTGACATCAACAATGATATCCCTTGTTCCGCATCATCTTCTGAATCCAACTTGAAATTCTAGCAGTTCCCTGTCAATGTACCATTACAACCATTTTGAATTATCTTCAGCAAAATTTTACTTGCATGCAATATTAATGATATTGTTCGATAATTTCCACATTCAGTTGGATCACTTTTCTTTGGAATGGGCACAAATATGGATCTCTTCCTGTCAGTTGGCCAGACAGCTGTCTTCCAAATTTCTTGTCATAGACAAGTAAGCACCTCCAGCGTGGCATCCATGTGTTGAAACATCTCATTGGGTATTTTGCAAAGACCTAGAGCCTTGTTTTTCCTTCAAGCAGCTTGGACTTCTTTCAATACCACTGGTTCTTGATCATATGCTACCTCCTGATATAGCTGAACACTGACCAATTCTTTTTGGTACAGTGACTCTGTATATTCTTTCCATCTTCTTTTGATGCTGGTAATCTATATGACAGATTAGGTGCACACATTTGCCTCCTATCCCCCCAAAACACCACTGAAATGAAATTAGTTTGAAATTGAGGTTGGAAACCAGCAGCCCACAAACTGTAACTGATTGGAAATCATGTTCTGAATGGCTATGCAGGGTTTTACAAACTTAATTACTTAAAAATTGTGAGATGAAAATCCAGAATTTGGCTTATTTGAAAAACTGGATGATTGGCAACACTGGGCCTACTACATTCCTATAGTGCAGCAGTCAGTCAATGTTGAGTAGACTGCCACAGTTAGATAGGTGTGGTAGCATAGTGCCTAAAGCACTTGACTGCTAACCAGAAGGCTGGCGGTTCAACCCACCAGCTACTCCTTGGAAGGAAGGTTGGGCAATCTACTTCCGTAGTGATACCACCTTGGAAACCCAAGGAAGGGCTGCTATGAGTTGGGGCCGACTCGACGGCACATAACAACAACAACAACATACTCTGCAGATATTACATTCCCTATCACTCAATGTAATCACTTGCACTTATACCTAGCCTCCTTCACGTATTCATGCTACCTATGTGGTGATCATTGAAATTGCCAACTCCAGGTATAAAAATACAAAAAGGAATAAAGCCATAACAACAAAGAATATGGATGAGGGAATCACCAGTAAATGAAAGAACTCAACACATTTTTGGAAATTTGGGAGGAGCTGATACTAAAGCAGGTGGATAAAACTAGGGCACAGATTCACAGTAAGTGTGCTAAAGGAGAGTTGGGAAGCATACTGCTTGATGGACTCTTACATAGTCAGCAGGTACAAGAGAGGAAGAGACTGATAAGTAGGGCTAAAAGCAGAAAATAAGCACAAGATGCAACAAGGGCAACTGACATAATGAGCATCCCAACCCATCTCTTCTACTTCCTGGTACAGAAATGCTGGCAGTACCTCTTCAGATACCTCTTCTCTAAAGAAACTGAATAAAATATACGGGAAAGCTAAAGCTTCTAGGGTGAATGCAGGCTTAGATTTTGACTTCTCTCAATTAACTCCTCCTCGTTCTGACTTCTGAAAGGCCCACAGCCTCATAACCAGTTCCACACCTAACTAAAACAAGACTTTTGCCCTCACCGTGCTCCAATACCTAACTATAAAACATCCATTTTACACAAAATCTAAACAAACCTACACCCACTAACCAATCCTTCTGTCTTAAATATTAACTGATGATTAAAGATGATCAGCATGAGAAAACAACAGCTTAAAAGAGAATGGCCACAATAAAACAAATGAAAATTCATTCTGGTGGAAAATCCCGTAATTTAGGAATCATTTAAAAAAAACAACAAAGAGAGATTGCCCAACCTTCCTTCGGAGGAGTGGCTAGCGGTTTTGAACCACCAGCCTTCTGGTTAGCAGTCAAATTCTTTAGGCACTAAGCCACCAGAGCTCCCATACATCTATATATATCACAAAATACTAGGAGCACTGATGGTGCAGTGATTAAGCGCTCGAGAGCCAACCTAAAGGTGGATGGTTTGACCCACAAGCCGCCCTATGGAGGGAGATAATGTGGCAGTCTGCTTCCGTGAAGATTTACAGCCTTGTAAGCCCTCTGGAGCAGTTCTCCTCTATCCTATAAGGTTGCTATGAGTTGGAATCAACTTGACAGCAATGGAGTTTTCTTGATTTCATCATAAGATATATATATGTCAACATAAGAAATCTATGTTTTGAGACTTCCAATAAGATGGAGGAATAGGGAGACAAGCGACACAGACCATCTTTTTAACAAAGAAAAGAAAAACCAATTGACCAAGATACAAAAGATAATCCTGGAACCCTGAGCTTTGAAAGGAACTATGCAGAAGTGGATTAGGCACCAACTAGTGGAAAACCTGAACAAAAACAGTGAGGACAGAGACGGTCAGAGCTGCGGACTGTCAGCTACTCTGATGAGACCAACAGCCTGAATATTTCCAAGTAGTGTTGGGACCTGAGAATTGACCTAAAGATCAGTCCCGGTCACTAAGGGCTGCAGGGCCAATTGCACTGGTGGCCTGTGACTAGGAAGGGAAATGGCAAGGAGGGAGACAACCTCAGCTGTTGACTTTCCGCCATCCGGAACGCGCAGCCATTTTGATTGTTTACACACAGCAGCCATTTTGGATATTTAAAGTGACCGAGGGCACAGCCATTCTGAATGTTTACAAGCAGCAGCCATTTTGGATA
>NW_006921783.1:2160812-2162171 GCF_000298275.1 Orycteropus afer afer | reverse complement strand
GCCCCAACTCATAGCGACCCCTCCTTGGGTTTCCGAGGCAGTATCACTACGGAAGTAGGAAAAAACCCTAGAACAATTTCAAAAGACAACACAAGAAGAAAATGACAAAATAAATGAAAAATTAGAAATGATACAATAAACCCCCAACAGAATGGACCTCAAAAGAAAATCACCAGGACATATCATCATCTAACTTACCAAAACCAAAGACAAAGAAAGAATCAGGAGAGCAGCACGGGAAAAACAAAGTTACCTACAAGGGGCAACCAATAAGACTAAGCTTGGATTTCTTAGCAGAAACCATGCAGGTGAGAAGACAATGAGATGGTATATATAAAACCCCAAAAGAGAAAAATTTCCAACCAAGAATTATGTACCCACCAAAAATGTCCCTCAAATACGATGGTGAAATGAGGACATTTCCAGATAAGCAGAAATTAACAGAATTTGTTAAAACCAGACCAACCTTACAAGAGATGCTAAAGGGAGCCCTTTGGACAGAGAAGCAACAACAGCCAACAACCACGGATCATTAACACACATGATGATATAACCCAGAAACCAACTCAGCTATGAAAGGATCCAAAGTAAGATTGCAAAACAGGAAACCAGACACATCAATTGACAAATGAGGACAATTACAAGCCAAAAAAAGGGAAAAAACTGTGTCATTATAGAACTTCTAGATCATAGGGAAGTCAAGACAATGACAATATAGAACGGACTGTTCTAGACTTGGGAAGAAAACTATAAATCACAGAGTAACCTCAAAGAAAAATGATAAACCTTCACATCAAAAAAGAGGACCTGCATAAATATTCAGCAAATACTAAAACAATAGCAATGAAGGAAGTGATAACACTTTTATATATACACTTATGAATCACAAGTGATTCATAAAAAAAAATGAGCTCAGCATAGATAATTATATGGAACAAAAAAAATCAACACCATAAAAAAGCACATAACAAAACTAATGGCAATAAGTTCATATTTGTCGATAATTACGTGTCTGGCAAGGTACTTATCTCTAAGATTTATAGCGGAAGAGTGGATGACCAAACTATGGTACATACACAAAACGGAATGCTATGCAGCACTAAAGAATAATGTAGCATCTGTAAAACTCTGCATAATATGGATGAACATGGAGGACATTATGCTGAGTGACGTAAGTCAATCACAGAAGGACAAATATAGTATTCATTGTTGTGGAGGGTCAAGGAAAGGTTTATATATGGAGGGAAACTTCCTTTGTTGGTTGCCAGGGGTGGGAGGGGCGGGAAGAGAATACTGCGGGGAAAAAAAAAATGCATTGACCCATGTCACTTTAATTTTGTGTATATAAATTATATTTCA
>NW_006921783.1:2133557-2137273 GCF_000298275.1 Orycteropus afer afer | reverse complement strand
GTCACTATGAGTCAGAGCAGACTTGATGGCAGCGAGTTTGGTTTTTTGGTTGAGGGGTCCTGGTGGCAAAGCAATTAAACGTGTGGTTGCTAACTGAAAGGTTGGCAGTTCGAACCCACTAGCTGCTCCACAGGAAAAGATGTATCAGTCTGCTTCTGTCAAGATTAAAGCCTTGGAAACCCTATGGGGAAGTTAGTTCTACTCTGTCTTATAGGTTTCATATGAGTTGTAAATCAACTTGACAGCAATGGATTTATAGATATATACCAAAAAAACCAAACTCACTGCCGTCAAGTCAGATCTGACTTACAGCAATCTCTCCTTGAATTTCCAGGGCAGTATCACCTCAGAAAATTGGCATCTGCCCAATCTTCCTTCCGAGGAGTGGCTGGTGGGTTTCAGCCATCAGGCTTCTAGTTAGCAGTCAAATGCTTAGGAACTACGCCACCAGAGCTCCCACTGACTGCAATTTCCCGCAGTGCAACAGCTCCCCTCCTACTTCTTCCCTATAGTTACCTCTTCCCTGTGTCTTTCCCTCCCATGCACTCTTGCCCCCCCCCCAGTTGTGTCCATGTCCATACACAGACCTTTTATTCGCCCATGATTGATCGCTCCAAGGAGTGTATCTACCTAATGTAAATGTTCAGCTCATATGCCTGCGTTTTGTTTGGCTAGAAGCCACAGGAGTGAGTTCAATTCCAGACCTGAAGGGCAGCTAGGGGCCATAGTTTCACTAGTTCCATCAGGCTCTATCAGACCAGAAAACCTGATCTTTTTTTTTTTTTAATGATTTTGAGTTTAATTCCACATTGTTCTCTCATTCTATCCAGAATCTCCTACATAGATCCCCCTCCAAGTTGTTGAGAGTGGTAGCTAGGCAACCTCTAGTTCTTCTGGTCTCATAGTCGTATAGGCTGAGGATCACATGGTGTACCTGTCAGTAGCACTAATTGTTTCCATGTGTCTTTGGTTTTCTTCATTCTTCTTTGCTCTGGATGAGGAGAGATCCATCGTTGCATCCAGATGACCGCTTGCAAGCTTTTAAGATCCCAGTCGCTACTCGCCAAAGTAGGATGTGGAACAATATTATGCCAATTGAGCTTGATGTCCCCTAAAATTATGCTTCCAAGCCCACAGGTCCAACTACTTGCTGCCTATAGGTACCTGGCTGTGGCCAAGAAGTGACTACAACCTTGTCCCCTGTCAGCTCTACTGTACCTAGGAATTCTTATAGAACATACAAACACACTTGTAGAAACTTTTTCTACCAACCTTATACGTGGTTATAGGCACACTCCCTCCTGCATAGATATACCTAATAGTTCAGCCTGTCCACCCATATATCCACCGTAATATCCATGTTTTCCTTCACTGAGAAGACACTAATATATGTGTAAAAGGATTCATCTTGGTTGTCTGTACCTCCCATGCACCTCTCTATGCCTTCCTCTTCAGCAATGCCACTTTGTTGACCACTCATATTTGGTATATTGCCCTTCTCTTCACCCAAATCAATACCTGTCTCTATCTATCTAACAGTGCACCCTTCCCTTCCTTCCCACCCCTGGTAACCAACAAAAAAAAATTCCTTCCATATATATACGTTTCCTTGACTTTTTACAGTAACACACTAATACAATATATGTCCTCCTGTGGTTGACTTATTTCACTCAGCATAATATCCTCCAAGTTCATTCCACGTTATGCAGTGTTTTGCATATTCTACATTATTCTTCAGGGTTGCATAGTATTCCATTGTGTGTATGTACCATAGTTTGGTTATCCATTCTTTTGTTGATGGGCACCTAGGATGTTTCCATCGTTTTGCTATTGTAAATAATGCTGCAATGAACATGGTTCTGCATACATCTGTTCTTGGCCTGGCTTTCACTTCTTTAGGATATATACCTAGTAATGGAATAGCTTGGTAAAATGATATTTCTAATTTCAACTTTTTAAGGAATAATCATACTGCTTTCTACAATGATTGTATCATTTGACAGTCCCACCAGCAGTGTATGAGAGTCCCAATCTCTCCACATCCTCATCAGCATTTGTTATTTTCTGTCCTTTTGAACTTTGCTACTAGTGCTGGGGCAAGATAGTATCTCATTGCTGTTTTGATTTGCATCTCTCTAATGACAAATGATCTTGAGCATTTCTTCATATGTTTGTTGGCTGCATAAATATCCTCTTTGGTGTAATGTCTATTTATGTCTTCTGCCCATTTTTAATTGGATTATTTCTCTTTTTGTTGTTGAAGTGCTGGAGATTTCTATAAATTCCAGAGATAAGTCCCTTGTCAGATATGCCATTGCCAAGTATTGTTTCCCAACCTGTAGGGTCCCATTTGAAGAAGTTTTTAGAAGCACATAAAAATTTAATTTTTAGAAGGTCCCACAGTCTACTTAAGCCATATATTAGGGCCCCTAAATTTGCCCCTAGTACTTCCTCATCAAGTCTTTGATCCATCTGGAGTTAGTTTTTGTGTATGGTGTGAGGTTCACATCTTGTTTTATTTTTCTGTAAATGGATATCCAGTTTTTCCAGCACCATTTGTTAAACAGACAATCTCTTCCCCATTGAATGGATTTCAGCCCTTTGTCAAAACATCAGCTGACCACAGGTCAATGGATCTATTTCTGAGTTCTTAATTCTATTCCATTGGTCTATGTGTCTATCATTGTGACTAAACCAGGCAGTTTTGACTACTGTGACTGTATAGTAGGTTTTGAGATCTGGCAGTGTGAGACCTCCTACTTTGTTCTTCTCCTTCAATAATGCTTTTGCTTATCCAAGGTCTTTTTCCTTTCCATATAAAGTTAGTGATTGGTTTTTCCATATCCTTAAAGAATGTTGATGGGATCTGGATTGGGAGTGCATTGAATGTATATAATGCTTTGGGTAGAATTGCCATTTTCACCATGTTCAATCTTCCTATCCACAAGCATGGTATGCTCTTCCATTTATGTAGTAGATCTCTTATGGTTTCTTGAAGTAGTCTTTTATAGCTTTCTTTGTACAGATATTTTGTGTCCCTAACAACCTTTACTTCCAAGTATTTTATTTTTCTGGTAGTGATTATAAGTAGTATTGAATTCCTTATTTATGCTTCAGCAATCTCTTTGCTGGTTTAGAGGGATCCAACTAATTTTTGGATGTTGATCTTGTATGCTGCCACAATGCTAATCTCTCAATTAGTTCCAACAGATTTTTTACAGAGTTTCAGTTTTCTAGGTAGAGGATCATATCATCAGCAAATAGGGATAGTTTCACTTTTTCCTTACCAATTTGGATGCCTTTGCTTTCTCTTTCTTGCCTTATTGCCCTGGCTAGGACATCCAATACAATGTTGAATAGACGTGGTGATAGAGGGCATCCTTGTCTGGTTTCTGTTCACAAGGGGAATGGTTTCAGCCTCTCTCCACTGAGAATAATGTTGGCTGTCGGTTTTGCACAGATGCCCTTTATTATGTTCAGAAACGTCCCTTCTATTCCTGTTTTGCTGAGAGTTTTGATTAGGAATGGGGGTTGGATTTTATCAAATGCCTTTTCTGCATCAATTGATATGATCATGTGATTCTTTTCCTTTGTTTTATTTATGTGGTGGATGACGTTGATTGTTTTTCTAATGTTGAACCACCCTGGCATACCTGATATGAACCCCACTTAGTCATAACGAATTATTTTCTTGATATGTTGTTGGAGTCTATTGG
>NW_006921783.1:2129724-2132717 GCF_000298275.1 Orycteropus afer afer | reverse complement strand
AAAAAAAAAATTATCTTAGGAAAATGGCTCACACGCTTATAGAAGCTGGCAAGTCCCAAGTTCTCAGATCCAATGTCAAGCTGGAGGCTTTCCCCAACTCAAGCAGCTGCAGGGGCTGATGAGCTCAAGGTTGACAGGCAGTATACTAGCTGTTGACTCCAACGAATGATGAATCCAAGATCTCCAGGCCGAATGGTAGATTGTTGTAGGCAACAATGACAGTTGTAGGCAGCACAACAGGATCCTGATCCACAGAAGAGTGTCTCTTTTCCCAGGATGTCCATAAATATATTGGAAGCAGGCCACACCCCTGGGGAATCTCCCTTTCAACAGACTGGCTGCTCAAAGCATATACATCTGATCTCATCATGGGAATAACCCACATCACAACTCCTTAGACCACTCAGAATTGTGCTCCAGCCAAGTGGACACACAACTCCAACTATCACAGTAACCTTTTCTGAAATTGGCTTTTAAAAAAAAAAAGAACTCAACAAAATATCCTTGAGATCCATCAAAGTTGTTGCACACAACAAAAATGTTCCTTTTTTATGGTTGAGTAGTATTTCATTTATAGATGTACCAGTTTGATTATCTGTTCACTTGTTGAAGGACATTTAGGTTTTCAACAGTTTTTTTGCTATTACAAATAAACCTTCCATTAACATTTGTGTTGATGGTTTTGTGGAGACGTACTTTTCAGTTCTCTAGGATAAATAATTAGAAGTGCAACTGGTAGGCCATACTGTATAAGAGACAGGCATGGATTCCCAGAGTGGCTGTACCATTTTGCATTCCCACCAGCAATGTATGAGAGATCTAGTAACCCCACTTTCTCACCCAAACTTAGTATAATGAGTATTTTTTTTTTAATTGTGATTTGGGTGAAAGTTTACAAAGCAAATTCACTTTCCATACAGCAGTTCACATACATTTTGTCTGATGACATTGACAGTTTACCCCAATGCAACACCTCTCCTCCTACTTGCTCCCAATAGTTAATTCTTCCCTGTGTCCATCCCTCCATGCACTCATGCCCCCTGAACTGTCTCCCTATGCATAAACAGCCCTTCTTTCTCCCATGATTGTTCTCTCCAAGGAATGTATTTACCTCAGGTACATGTTAAACTCTTATGCCTGTCTTTTATTTGGCTGAAAGCCACAGGTGTGGGTTCAATTCCAGACCTGAAGGGCAGCTAGGAACCATGGTCTCAGTGGTTCCACCAGGCTCTATCAGACCAGCACACCTGCTCTCCTCAAGGAATTTCTTAATTTCAATTTTTATTTCTTCTATTTCCCAGCCATTTTCAAGGTGGGTATTGTTCAGTTTCCATGTGTTTGCTCTTTTTCCATTCATCTTTCTATTGTTGATTTCTAATTTAATAAAATTGTGATCTGAGAAGATGCTTCACAGTATTTCAATGTTTTAAAATTTACTGAGGCTTGCTTTGTGTCCTAACATATAGTTTATCCTGCAAAATGTTCCATGCGTGCTGGAAAAGAATGTATATTGTGCTGTTGTGGGTGAAAAGCTCTGTAGATGTCTATAAAGTCAAGTTGGTTGATCGTTTGTTTAGTTCTTCTGCATTTTTGTTGAGTTTCTTTCCAGTTGTCCATCTTTCATTGAAAGTGATATGTTAAAGTCTCCAACTTTGACTGTGGAGTCATCTATTTGCCTCTTCAATTCTGTTAAAGTCTGATTTATGTATTTTGGGACTCTTTCATTGGGTCCATAAATACTCATTATGCTTATATCTTCTTGTTCACTTGATCCTTTAATCATTATATAATGTCCTTCCTTGTCTCCTGGGAGCCTATGGTGGCGTAGTGCCTAAGGCATTTGACTGCTAACCAGAAGGCTGGCAGTTCAAACCTACCAGCAACTCCCCAGAAGGAAAGTTAGGCAATCTGCTTCCATAGAGATACTACCTTGGAAATTCAAGGTGGGATCGCTATGAATCAAAATCGACTCAACAGCAGTGAGTTTGGTTTTGGTTTTCCTTGTCTCTTATGGTGGTTTTTGTCTTAAAGTCAATTTGATCAGAAATTAATATTGCCAGTCCTGCTCTTTTCTGGTTACCATCTGCTTGACATACCTTTTTCCAACCTTTGATTTTTAGTCTATTTATGTCTTTGTATCTAAGGTGTATCTCTTGTAGACAGCATATTGATGGGTTATGTTTTCTTATCCAGTCTGCAACTCTTCACCTCTTGAATGGTACATTCAATCCATTGACATGCAGTGTTAATTATCGACAAGTATGAATTTGTTGCTGTCATTTTGTCATGTGTTTTTTCATGTGTTGCTGGTTCCATATAATTTTCTGTGCTGAGCTCATTATGTTTATGAATTGTGTTATCATTTCCTTTGTTGCTATTGTTTTAGTAACTGCTAAATACTTGTGCTTGTCCTCTTTTTTATTGTGATGTGAAAGTTTCATTTTTCATTGAGGTTACCCTGTGATTTATCATTTTCTTCCCAAGTTTAGAACAGTCCATTCTATCTTGCAACTGTCTTAACTTCCTGACCATTTACAAGTTCTGTAACTACGCAGTACTTTCCTCTATTCAGTTTATAGTTGTCCTCATTTGCCAATCGATGTCTCTGGTTCCCTGTTTACAATCTTGTAAGCTTATTTTACTTTGGATACTTCCATAGCTGTGCTGGTTTTATGGGTTATGTCATCATGTATATTAGTGGTCACTTGTTGTTTGCTATTATTGATTCTCTGTTCAAAGGACTCCCTTTTGTATTTCTTGTTAGGTTGATCTGGTTTTAACAAATTCCATCAATTTCTGCCTACTGCATATCTCCTAATTGCACCATCATATTTGAGGGACAATTTTGCTGGATATATAACTCTAGGAGCTCTGGTAGCATAGTGCCTAAGGCACTTGATTGCTAACCAGAAGGCTGGTGGTTCAAACTCACCAGCCACTCCTCGGAAGGAAGATGGGGCAATCTATTTCCATAGTGATACTGCCTCGGAAAC
>NW_006921783.1:2114005-2129159 GCF_000298275.1 Orycteropus afer afer | reverse complement strand
TCCATGTGTTATCTATTTCTGAAAATTTAGTATTAATCTTCTGGATTTCTATCTGTAGATTTTGAATCATTTCTACTAATTTTTCATTTATTTTGTCATTTTGTTCTTGCATTTTCTTCTGAAATTGTTTTAGGGTTTTATCTGTGTTTTCCTTAATTTTGTCAGTGTGTTCCTTGATCTGTCTCTCAATCCTTTGAAGATACCTAAGTATAATTCTTTTGAATTCCTTATCAGGGAGTTCCAATGCTGTTTCTTCCTCAGAGATGTGTTCTGGGTCTGTATCCTGCTTCCTTGTTTCTACCACTTTATCTTGCTTCTTTGTGTGGACTGTGATGGGCTGCTATCTCCGAGACATTATGAAGTTGCTTATTTAGACCTCTGTTAACTGTTGGTGAAGAGTAATTAAAGGTGAGTCAGGCTCTTCTTGATGGTTATTTACTGTTGGCCAGATGGTGGAGAAGGACGTAGTGCCTCTCACTCAGTAAGTTGAGCTGAAAGAGGTACGGCTACCAACAACGTAAAATACTTGGATACTTGAGAATAAATCTCACTAGAGACACAAAAGAACTGTACAAAGAAAACTACCAAACACTGCTTCAAGAAACCATCAGAGATCTACATAAATGGAAGAACATACCATGCTCATGGATAGGAGGACTGAACATTGTGAAAATGTCAATTCTACCCAAAACAATCCATACATTCAATGCAATCCCAATCCAGATCCCATCAGCATTCTTCAAGGATATGGAAAACCCATCACTAATTTTATATGGAAAGGAAAAAGACCTTGGATAAGCAAAGCACTACTGAAGACGAACAACAAAGTAGGAAGTCTCACTGCTGGATCTCAAAACCTACTATACGAACACAGTAGTCAAAACAGCTGGTATTGGTACAACGACAGACACATAAATCAGTGGAACAGAATTGAGAACTAGAAATATATCCATAAACCTATGGTCAGCTGATTTTTGACAAAGGGCTGAAATCCATTACGTGGGGAACAGATGGTCTCTTTAACAAATGGTGCTGGCAAAACTGGATATCCATTTGCAGAAAAATGAAACACGAGCCGTACCTCACACCATACACAAAAACTAACTCCAGATGGATCAAAGACTTAAATGTGAAACCTAAAATGATAAAGTTCATCAAAGAAGTAATAGGGGCAAAGTTAGGCATCCTAACAGAAAGCATTAATAGACTACCAAACATAAGTAAAAATGCACTAACAGCAGAAGATAAATTAGATGACTAGAGTCTTCTAAAAATTAAATCTTCATGCACAACAAAAGACTTCTCCACAAGAGTAAAAAGAAAACCTACAGATCGTGAAAAAAAAAATTCAGCAACAACATATCTGGCAAGGAAACCAACATCATGAAACCAAATGTGTGTGAACTATTATATGGAAAATGAATTTGCTCTTTAAAATTTCACCAAAATCACAAAAACAAAAAACAAGCAGACATACACACACATACACACACACACACAAATTGCTGAACAATATAATTAACCTATCTAACTGACATTTACAGACTACTACACTGCATAACAATACACATTTTTTTTTTCATGCACTCATGGCATATTCACAAAGACAGATCATTAAATTTAAATAATTTGGAATCATATAAAGTATGCTCTCTAATCACACAAAATTAAATTATAAATCAGTTAGAGAAAAATTCTGGGGACTTAATTAGCATTTATTTAGACTTCTAAGTTAACCTTGTATCAAAAAAAAAAAATTAAGTATCAGCCATGGGGCACCAGAGGGGCAACATTCACACAGAGGAAAAGCAGGACACACAGGAGTGCATAACTATGAAGGGCACAGGAGGGGGAGGGTATTACTGGGAAGGGAGAGGAGAAGAGTGGGTTAGGGTTAGGGATGGTAATTGAGGAGTAAAATCAAATGTACACAAAATGCTGAATGTAAAACAAATTCTGCTCTCTAAATTTGTACTTAAAGCACAATTAAAAATAAATAAATAAGATAAATTTAGAATACAGAACCAACAGGAGAAGCAAATATTTAAAATAAAGCATCTTGAATCTATAAGAAAGAAAAAAAAAATATTAAGGGAAATTATAAAAAAAAGCAAGACAACATCAAAATTTGTGGGATGCAGATAAAGCAGTAATTGAAGAGAAATGTTTGACTTTCAGTGGTTATTTTAGGGGAAAGGAGGACCAAAATCAATTACGTAAGTTTAAACCTTAAGATCAGAAAAAAAGCAAATTATTCACAGTAGCCAAAAGATAGAAACACTCAAATTTTCACCAAAACAAACGAATGGATAAATAAAACAGACATAAATTAATAATATTACATCGTACATACATACATCCACATACAATGGAATATTATTTAGCCATGAAGAGAAATGAAATTCCCACCCTCCATGTCCCTAAGACCAGAAGAACTAGATGGTGTCCAGCTACCACTGTCAACCATTTTCAAAGGGATCACAATAGGAGGTCCTGGACAGAGTGAGAAAAAAATATGACACAAAACTCAAAATAATAAAAAAAACCAGACTTACTGGTCTGATAGAGACTGGTGGAACCCCCAAAACTACGACCTTAAGACACTCTTCAACCCTGGAACTGAACTTATTCCCCATAGCTCAACTTTCAGTCAAACAATAGACAAGCCTATAAGGTGAACAATAGTATCAGAGAGGTACAAACTCCTTAGAACAACCAATCATAGGAGATCAAAAGGACAGCTTTTGCCCAGGGATATAGCTCAGAAGGCAAGAGGGATAGGAAAAAAGGACGAATGAAAACAGGAAACACAGGGATGAAGTGAAAAGAGTGTTGCTACATTGTGGAGATTGCAATCAAGGTCATGATTCAAAATACGTATGAACTGTTGAATAGAAAACCAGTATGTGCTCTAAACTTTCACCCAAATCACAATAAAAAGTTAAAAAAAAGAGAGAGAAATTAAATCCTAATACATTATATAACATAACAAACTTTGAAAACATTCTTCTGCTAGCTGAAGTAAGTCAGATACAAAGAACAAATATTTTATGATCCCACTTATATGAAATACCCAGAACAAGCAAATGGTACAGAGACAGAAGTTTATTAAGAGTTACAGAGGCAGGTGAAAGGGGTTAACAGGAAGGTACTGCTTCAGGGGTAATGAGTTCCTACTGTTTTTGTTGTGTGCCACTGGGTCAGCTATGACTCAAAAAAACCTTGTATGACAGAGTAGAACTGTCCTATAGGATTTCTTAGGCTGTAATCTTTATGGGGGCAGTTCACCAGGTCTTTTTTCCCATAGAACTGCTGGTGAGTTTGAACTCCCAACGTTCTGGTTAGCGCTTGAGTAATTAACCACTGTGCTACCAGGAGTCCTTGAGTTTCTGTAAAGGGTGATGAAAAAATTTGGGAACAAAATCAACTAGATGGCAAAGTTTGGGGTTTTTTGGTCATAATGTTGTTGTAAGGATTGAGTCAAATCGTTTTCTTTTGAAAATTGTCAAACCCACAGAAAAGTTAAAGAACTCGACAGAAAGCATTAACTCACTTAAACCTACATTTTCCAGGTGACTTAATATTTTTTAAAAGTGCTTAGAAGAGTGTTAGGTGCAGAGTAAGCATCATATCATCACTGTATAAGCAGTCATGTTAGTTACGGTAAATAAATTAAAACTGTGAGAAAATTACTTGTAAAATAATTTTGAGAAAATTATCTTGGTCATTTTCTTCTGAGATACTAGAGACTATTTATTTTAAATGTTTGAAAAGAAAGAAAAAGGAAGAAAAGAAGACTGAGGTACAGGAGAAAGAAGAAGGAATAAAACAGCCCAAGGTCTCCCATAGCAACAGACTTGATCCAAACGTCAACAGCGCACTCTGCTGGCTCCAAGTCTTTTCGACATACCAAGCAAAAATAGTTAAATAGTAATAAATGCTACTACTGTACAAAATAAAAAAATGTAAGTACTTTTATTTAAGTATATAGGGAGCTCTGGTAGCATAGTGCCTAAGGCATCTGACTGCTAACCAGAAGGCTGGAGGTTCAAACCCACCAGCCCTCTCCTTGGAAGAAGACCGGGCAATCTACTTCTCTAGAGATACCACCTCGGAAATCCAAGGGGTAGTAGCTGAGTCGAGTCGACTCAATGGCAGTGACTTTGGTTTGAGTTATTAAAGTATACAGAGAATGTTAGCATTTATCTAATGAATAAATAAAAATAAGGAATCGGTTTAACAATGTGTCTACAATACCTTGCCCACTATTAATGATTTACTAAAGAAAGAGAGGGAGCTCTGGTAGCATAGTGCTTAAGGCACTTGACTGCTAACCAGAAGGCTGGAGGTTCAAACCCACCAGACACTCCTCAGAAGGAAGGTTCAGCAATCTACTTCCGTAGTGATACTGCCTCAGCAATCCAAGGAGGGGTTGCTATGAGTCAGGTCCAACTCGATGGCACATAACAACAACAAAGAAAGAGAATATAAATACACTCTCAAAAAAATTATTATCAACAGAGGAACAAAGTATTATCAAAATGATAACATACTAAAAAATAGAATGTTTTTCTTGACTTTAGTTAAGACTATGTGGAGATATACCTCAGCAGATCTTCTACATTAAGGAGCTCTGATGCAGTGGTTAAAGCATTTGGCTGCTAACCAAAAGGAAGACAGTTCAAACCCACCAGGCAGTCTGTGGGAGAAAAATGAGGCAGTCTGCTTCCATAAAGACTCACAGCCTATGAAGCAGTTCTACTTTGTACTATAGAGTTGCTAGGAGTAGGAACTGACTCAAAAGCAGTGGGTTGTTATTTTTTCATATCTTCTACATAAGAATTATTATTCTACATACAAAATATGAGAAAATTAATTAAAATGTAAAGAAAAATAACAAGGAGTACATACTAGAAGATAATTCATAGAAATGCAAAGGGACTGATATTTTCTAACTTAAGAGATAGTGAGGGGACTAGAGATGATAGGAAGAGACAACCATCCTATTTCTCCAACCCAATTAGTTATGTCAGAAACGAAATTCTTTAAATGAAATTATGAAAATTTGAAAGAAAACCTGAAAATTTTAACATTACATTCACAAAAATAATACAATTGCAGATTTTAAAAGTATGAAAACTATAACATTTTTACCTTTGCAAGGATAAAAGAACAAATCTATTAATTTACAAATAACTATTCTTCTAAAAAATAAATGTTCTCCCTAATATCATCTAATAAGAACCAAAACAGGCAGTGCATCCTTAGAATTTAGAGCTGTCAGAGCTGCATACTATTAAATGGTATTATTAAATTTAGTCCCACCCTCTTGTGCCTCCCATATGAATAAACAGACCTTTAAAAAAAAAAAAGTTACTTACCTAAATCCCTCAATTACCTTATTTAAGATATCTGTATAATCTCGATTGGACTGATACATATAATAACGTGAAGGGAAAGGCAATCTAACAGAAACGTGACCAGCACAATAACAACAGGAACAGCAGGACACAGAAATGTGCACAAAAGACATAGACAACAGATGCAAATACTGTTACATACACAACACTACATTACCAGCGGCAGCAAACACTAGTCTATGGGTAAATGCAAAGAGAGGTGAGTAGATCAGGTGTGGGTAGGTCAACAGGAATATACCCATGATCAGAGTTGGCTGATGATATTCTCACGTATGTATTTGTGCTACAAAAATATCCACATACATTACAGAAGTAACAAGAGACAAGGCTGGAGTAGCTTCACAATGACAACAAAGCATCTTGAGGCAAAGTGTTATCAGGCCTGTGGGCTTGGGACTATGGTTTCAGGGGACATCAAGTTCAACTGCCACAACACAGTACATAAAAATCTTGTTCTACATCCTACTTCAGTGACTAGTGACTGGGGTTTAAAGGCTTTCAAGCAGCCACCTAAGATGCAACTACTGGTCTCCCTGTATCTGAAGCAAGTAACAGTGAAGAAAACCAGTCATATGGAAAAAATAAGTCCAAGGGTATCATAGACCATGGGACTTCAATCTTCACAACCCTGAAGAAGAAATAGATGGTGCCTGGCTACCAATGCCAACCACTTCAAAAGGGTTCAATAGTGAAGATCCTGGATGGAATGGGAGGAAGAACAGGGAACAAAATTCAAAAACACAAAAATGACCAGAAGTACTGGTCAGATAGAGACTGGTGGAAACCCTGCTACTACAACGCCAGGTCATCCTTTGGGCCTGGAAATGGACTCACTTCCACGGATTAGCTATCAGCCAAATAGAAGAAAGGCCTACAAGCAGAACACCTACCCCAGGGAGATGCACCCACTCACACTAGGGAAATGCACCTTAAATCAATCAACTGTGGGACATCAGAAGGGTAGCACTTACATAGAGGAAAAATTGGACAGACAGGAATGCAAAGATAAGGAGGACACAGGAAGGGGGTGGTCTCAGGGAAGAGATAGGAGGAGAGCTTTTTATTGTTGGGATTGTAATCAGGGCTTGAAACCAAATGTGCATAAACTACTGAGAGTAAAATGAATCTGCTTTGTAAATTTGCATCTAAATCAGAATAAAAACTTAAAAAAAAAAAAAAGGAGCAGTCCAGGCACAGAGGCAAAGGATAAACTAGGGAAGACTGATGTACATGGAGATTGCCAAGGAACCAGCGGACAGAAGATAAAGAGAGACAACGACCTTTCCCAGAGCCAACAGAGAGAAAACCATACTCTAGAGCTGGTGCCTAAAATTAGACTCCCAGCTCCCTAACTATGAGAAAAAGAGCCCTCATGGTACAACGGTTAAGCACTCGGCTGCTAGGTTGATGGTTCAAACCTACCAGCTGTTCCAAGGGAGAAAAGACCTGGTGATTTGCTCTGTAAAGATGTGTGCCAAGGAAACCCTATCAGAGAGTTCTCCTCTGTCCTATAAGGTTGCTATGAGTTGGAACTGACTCAATAGCACATGACAACAACTGAGCAAATAACCTTCTTTCTGTTAAAGAAAAATAAAAAACCTACATAACTGTGATAGTTGGAGCTATGTGTCAACTTGGCTGGACCACAATTCTGTGTGGTTTAAGCTGTTGTGGTGTGGTTGTTCCCATGATGGAATCAGATGACTATGTTCTGAGTGGCCAATCTGTTGAAGGGGAGTTTCCCTAGGGGTGTGGCCTGCTTCCAGTATATCCAAGGACATCCTGGGAAGAGAGACATTCTTCTGTGGATCGGGATTCTGTTATGCTGCCTACAACTGTCCATGAGTGAACAGTCCACCATTCAGCCTGGAGATCTTGGATTTGTCATTCGTTGGAGTCAACAGCCAGTGTACTTACTGCCTGTCAGCCTTGAGCTCCTCAGCCCCTGCAGTTGCAAGAGCCAGGAAAAGCCTCCAGCTTGATGTTTGATCCAGGAACTTTGGACTTGCCAGCTTCTATAAGTGTGTGAGCCATTTTCCTAAGATAAATTTCTATATATATATACCTGTATATAAGCTTTACTGGTTTTTGTTTCTCTAGAGAACCCGGTCTAACACAATAACCAAAAGAAAAATCAATCATAGAACTTGACTTAAGGTACTCAGCCAAAAGCATGGTAGCTTTGCTTATGGTGAAGTAGTCTAGACTCCAGAAGTATCTGTGGCAGATAGAGATGCTGTTTGGAGTCTGGGTGTTGTCTGACCCACAGACCCACAGAGCCATAAAGCTCAACATGCACAACAGCACTCCATCATTAAACGGAAGTGGTACATAAGAGATCAGGCTTGAGCAGGACCTGAAGGCACAAGTATGTCGCATGAGGAAGTGGCCCAAATGCCTATGGTCTCCACTGTAGTCACATTACCTTCCCTCTACCAGTCTGCACCTATAGCCCCACGGGAGATCCTTATGATCAGTTGACTAAGGATCAAACAGGCAGGTTTTAGCCATAAACATTCTCAAAAAATAATAAAGGAATTTTTTACTATTAAAAAAGTATTTTATAAACCTAATTCCTCAAAATTAATATATTAATCAATATTATATGCAGCATTTAAGGATAACAACTATGAATATATAACTATTTGCTGCTACTACTATTAAAATATGCCAGATAGATCCTAAGTACTTTATAAATATTAACTTGTTTGATTCCCATAACAGCCCGTATGTAAGTACTATTGATTTCGTCATTTAACAAATGGAGAAACTGAAATAGAAAAAGTTTAAATACTTAATCATGATTACAAAGCTAGTAGAGCACAGAGCTGTGATTAAAACCTAAAGTAGTCTGAGCAGTCTGACTCTAGAGTCTACCTTTTAGACAATTTTAAGAAAAAATTCTGCTTCTCTTTCTTAACTATTATTAATCACTTCTTCTATATTTTATTTCTTTACCCTTCATAATATTTCTTTCCTTAGCTTGGTGTTAGAACCCTGCTTAGATGACTCCAGAAGTTCTGAGGGGCAATTTAGAGAGAATGTGTAATAAACTAGTTAGAGCATCTGCCAGGAAACAGACAGCTTTGGCAGGATTTAGCTCTATACCACTCAGCAACTTTGTGACTATAGGCAAGTTACTTATTCCTCCAAAACCAAAAAACAAACTCACTGACATCGAGTCAGATCCGACTCATAGCAATCCCTCCTTGGGTTTCAGAGACAGTATCTCTACGGAAGTAGATCGCCCAATCTTTCTTCCAAGGAGTGGCTGGTGGGTTTGAACCGCCAGCCCTCTGGTTAGCAGTCAAGTGCCTTAGGCACTACACCACCAGCTGTTGTTGTTATGTGCTGTTGAGTCGGACCCGACTCATAGCGATCCCTCCTTGGATTTCTGAGGCAGTATCACTATGGAAATATATTGTCCAACCTTCCTTCTGAGAAGTAGCTGGTGGGTTTGAACCGCCAGCCTTCTGGTTAGCAGTCTAATGCCTTAGACGCTACGCTAACAGACACCACCAGAGCTCCTACTTACTCCTCAGACAGTTCTTTTTTCTTTATCAATTGTGATGTGGGTGAAAGTTTACAGAGCAAATTGGTTTTCCATTCAACAATCTATACATATTCTCTTTTGTGACATGTACTGCAATTCCCATAGTGTACAACATTCTTCCCACTTCCTCCCTGTGCCCACCCATTCTGTTTGGTCTTCCTTCCCTTCCCCTCCCACCTTCCTAGCTCTATCCCTGGGCAAATGCTGTTTTCTTGATCTCAAACATTTGATTATTCTAATGAGTGCATACTCTCCTGATATTACTGTTCACCTTATAGGCCTCTAAGATAGTTCTTTTATCTGCAAAATGGGAAGAACAATAGTACCTGTGTCACAGTAAGAATTCAACAGATTTGAACATCAGATATTTATTGAGCAATATTTGCCATGTGTTCTAGGCACCAGTGATACACATGAAAAAGATTCGATGTAGCATTCTAACAGAGCAGATAGATAATTAGCAAGTAAACAAATTATTTCAGATAATCGTTCAGGCTATGAAGAAAACAGGTCCCTAGGTAGTGCAAACAGTTCATGCCTGACTAATAACCTAAAGGTTCGCAGTTCAAACCCACCTACTAGCACCACAAAAAAAAAGGACTTGTAGTTTGCTTCCATAAAGATTACAACCAAGAAAATGCTAAAGAGCAGCTCTACTATGACATCTGGAGCTGCCATGGGCTGGAATTAAACTTGATAGCAATGAGCTTGGTTTTTTGTTTATGAAGAAAATAATGTACTATGAAAGAAAATAAGTAAGAAAATGCTGGCAAAGCTAAACATACGGCACATGTTATTACAATATGGACGATTCAACTAGACATCAGGTAAGGAAGAAGAGGAATCCCTGAGAGACAGCAAACAAATGAGGTGGGCACTATGACTGCCCCAGTTTATTGCCTCGAGTTTCCAGGCTATGGCATGGGGATGGTATCCAGATGACTTCCTGAGCTGAAGAGATACTGTGGAACATCCAGAGACCAAGGCGACTAGAGTTCACAGGAAAGAGTACCAGAGTACAGCAAATGAGGTCCAGAGATCTACAGAGATACCCCTTATGTATTCAGGAAAATACTGATCACAGCATATCCAAGACAGAAAAACTATCCAAGACAGGAAAAAGAACCCCTCTGTGGTAAACTGCTTGATGTGGCCCGTCTAGCTATTGTCTTCCATCTTGTGATGTATTGTAAATCCTATTATTCATGCCTGTTTAGGGTGGTGTGGTAGTTAAGGTCGGGTGTCACCTTGGCTGGGCAGCTGGTAGTAGTCATTCCCTACAATGACTGGCAATCTGCTATGGTGGGATTTGCCGTGAGCAACTGAGTAGCTGCTGATTGTTCAAGCCATCCACTTGGGTTATTTCTGCTGGCGCGGCACAGGTGGGCTGTATCTTGAGTCCTGCCTTGCTGAAGGGTATAACTCAAATCACCACCCTTAGCTTCCTTGAGGGTATACCTATCAATCTCCTGGCAAGGTTCGCCCTCCTCTTGCTCCGGTTCTGTTTTGGCTCATCTTCATTTCACCCCTGGATTTGGGACAGCAGCCATCATCTGAACTGATTGAGGTTTGTCAAATCCTGAAAAATGGAAAGATCCTCCAGACCTACTCACTGACCTGGGACTTGCCAGCCTGCCAGCCTTCACTACTACTATGTGAGATGATCCCTTGGGAGTCTGTGAGTTCTTTGAGGCATTACAGTGAAACACAGAACCCTAAGACAGGGGAGATTACTGAGAAGAAGAGGAGGAGTTAATGTCTGAAATGATGGAGTGGCATGGTAGTTTGGATATTTGGGACATCTTTAACCTCTGCCTCAAGGGGACCAGCCTTGTGCTGATCTTTCTAAGAGAAATTGTTGAAGCACCCTCAAAATGATTAGGCATTCACACAGGGCCTGGAACAGTGCCTGTTCTCACCAGCCATACTAGAAAACCACATAATTCATAAGAAATTAGGTAGAGGACTCAAAAAACCTTACCTCAATTGTAGTAGCCCAAAATTAAACCCTGCTCTGGTCCCTCTTAACGTATCTTAAAAGCAAGACTTTTTAAGGATCAAAGTGATTCCAAGTGACTGTATTGTGTCCCATAACAAAACTCAAGAGTATTTATGAAAATACAGTAATATCCAGCATCCAACAAGGTAAAATTTACAATATCCAGAATCCAATCAAAAATTACCAGGGATTATTTTATTTATCAGGAACCCTGGTGGTGCAATGGTTAAGCACTCAGCTGTTGAGTCAGTGGTTCGAACCACAGGCTACTCTGTGGGAGAAAAGACCTGGTGATCTGCTTCTGTAAAGATTTATAGCCTAGGAAACCCTGTGGGGCAATTCTACTCTGTCCTATAGGGTTACTGAGTGTCAGAATCAATATGACAGCACATACAACAGCATTCTATTTATATAGCATTCTGGAAATGTAAACTAATACATAGTAACTGAAAACGTATCTGCAATTGCCTGGAAGAGAAGAGGGGTAGGAAGCAGGAAGTCTATTGGTCTATCTTGCACTTAGAATGGATCCCTCCCAGGTATGATTTTGTATATCACGTACTAGTCATTTAGAAAATATTTGACTCAGTGAATTTTGCAAAGCTTACAAATGTTGACATAGTTCATTATACAACATGAAAACATTACATTCACCACTGATTTCACCACCAATCTCATCAGCAAACTACCAAGCTCCTAGTGACATATACAACTTTTCAAAATTCTGATTCTGAAAATATTTGAAAGCCTAAATTCTATCAGGTTCACTTTACCCATCTTCAAGAATTATCCCAGTTAGTCTGTCAATCATTCTTTCAAGAAAATTATTTTCTATAAAAAATTTTTTTCTATGAAAAAAAAAAAAAAGTGGCTCATTCAGCTCACAAACTATCTCACAAGTGCTTTTCCTTAAGACAACCATCCTGCTTCTGTATGCAAAATGTTTTGTATTTCTCATTTCTTCACACAGAATGTTAAATCTTAAGGGCTGAGATTCAATTGTTTCATTAAGAGCATTCTTAAGTCAAAGTGGTTTTTTTTTTTTTTTTGACTAAGCTAATAATGGTGAAGAAAATGACTGCAAACATAGGTTGGTGCCAATACATTGAGCTGAGCTAAGGTGCCAGTATGTATACCCATCAAGGCTTTTGCACCATCAGTGCAAAGGTCAAGATAGTAAAAAACACAAATACATCTTAATACTACTATGAAAATAGTGTTGACCTCACAGATCTCCTAAAAAGAGTCTCAAGAACCTCTAGAGCTTTCTGAACCATTCCAAGAGAACTGCTACCCTAAAGGGTACAGAAAGAACTTCAGGAGAGTGGAGTTTATAAACATTAGCATATAGAACAGGAAAAAAATTTCTAGTTCTCTTTCAAATCCAATTCTCATAATAAATGAGGAAACTAAGGCACAGAGAGGCTAGGGAATTTCACCATCTCACGTATCAGAAGCAGGGAATGTTCTTTGCATTATCCTTTTCTTTCTCTTTTTTTTGCAAAAATAGATTTAGCAAATTCAGCTTTCTTTAAGGTAAATAATAGCATAAATACATACAGTTTGCAGGGAAAAGGAGTTTATATTTCCTGATGGAGAGTTGAGTTTTATGGCCTTTCCTGAAGCAAGTTTTCCATCCAAATGGTGTATTTCTTTTTCAAAACAATGACGTTTTCTAATCTGTAAACACAGAAGCAAAATGAAGTTTAATATAAACTAAAAAATTCTGAGCTGGCTAATTGTTCTCAAAGGTCAAAATAGCTATATATGAATGTTTTCTTCATTGAAAAAAAAAAAGGTAACTATTTCTAACTGGCAATAATCAAATACATTTTTAAAAACTCAAATAGCACCTCATTTTAACACATAAATGAAATATAGAATACAGTAATACTTCTTAAATTGTAACCAAAATAGCTTTAATCAATGACATACCAAAATATTACAAAATGATCTTTTTATAAAGCAGTCCCACCACATAGGCACCAAGTATAGGATTATAGCGAAGTCCAACTATTTATCTAAGTTGAAAATATAAGTACAGTAAATCAAAAGCCGAAGGCTCATTCTACATTGAAAAGAACTCAAAATAAATTTTTAAAATATAAATAGGTATGACTTTCTGTAAGATAGGATAAATTACTTGATTACTATTATTACTATAAGGAGCTCCGGTGGCATAGTGAGTAACGCATTTACCTGCTGACAAGGAGGTCAGTGGTTCAAACCCACTGGCCATGGAAGGAAGATGAGATAATCCACTTCTGTAAAGATTCACAGCCTTGGAAATCCGATGGGGTCAATGAGTCAGAATTGACTTGATGGCAGTGGGTTTAATGTTCTTTTTTTTTCAGTTTTATTATTACTGTTGCTTACTAGACAGCTGGTATTTCAAATTGTCTTTTGCCTAAATTTATTTCATAACTTTAAGCTTTCTTTCCAAACTGTCTCTATGCTTTTGCTACTTGCCAAAAATCTGTTTACTTAAGTTACAAGAAAGAAAAAAAAGTATTTTGAGTGACAATGCCATCCCTACTAAAAAAGAAATGAGAGCCAACTCAAAGAATAAAAGTTTTATGTTGGGCCCTATCTCATAAGAAACAACTCTTTCTACGTATTTTTTGGGAAAAAAATCTCTATGGATTCACACTACATTTGGAATTGGCACTTTTTAAAAAATATCAGGTATCTCATTATCTGACATTTCAGATTTACAGTAATAGTAAAAAATTTACTATCCACCTATTTTGCAAATTAATAACATTATATCTGCCAGTAATAAACATCAAGGTCCTTGATAGGGTTCCTGACCAGGAGACCCCATGAGCACAGAGAGAGAAAGCTCACATTGCACAGTATTTTACCATCTGGGAGGCGACAGGGAGAGGGAACACCATCTTCCCAAGCCATTGGGGTACTGGGCAGAGCAGAGGGAGGCTAGAAGGGACCAACAGGGATAAAGCACCACCTGGTGGGTGCCAGGTGCTCAATGGGGCTGAGGCCAGGGCAGTGGCAGCCAGTATCCTAAAGGTGGACTGCCCTCTGGGCCAGGGAGGAAAGAGTACCCCGAGGTCTAGCCCCAGCTCCCAGCCCAAAGAAATGGCAGGGCCAAGATGGGCCATGGTCAGAAGAAGGCCTGAGATGGGACACTCAGGTGTGTAGGGCCCCCAGGACCTGTCAGCTGACCAGTACCTATGTAGCCCCTAATACTTTCTCGATGCCCCCCTCTTAAGTGGGCACAAGTGAAGGTGAGACAGCCTACGTGGGTGGGGTGGGGTCAGTGGATGAGTGGCCAGTGGCAGCTATAGTTTAAGATCAAGAGAAGAGTCCAGACCTGGCCATTGCATTGTCAATTTTCATGGGGATATAGGGCCAAGGAGAGATCGCTATGAGTCAGGTCTGACTCGACGGCACATAACAACACAGGGACAGAGGAGGGCAGGGCCATCTAGCAAGAGCTGGGGGATGCTGTAAGGGTTGTCAGGGGGTCTAGTGGGTAGCCTACACCCCCCATTGTGGTACCCAGGCCCTCCCACTCACAGACAGGGAGGTCCCTGCCCCCAAGAAAGCCACCAAGGGAGTTTTAGAGTCATTGAGGGGATGAGCCAGGGCCACCCATCCTGAAAATACAGTGAGAACAGAAAAGGGAGGGGACCTCAGAGAGGGCAGTATGGCACTTGGGCTACCTGGCTCTGGAAGACTGGCAGCCTTCCTCTGTGGGTGGCAATGAGGGCTTATTTCCTGAGGTGATATGGGGGAAGAGAATGTGATGATAGCAGGTGACTCAGCCACAGCCCAGCAGGACATTCACAGTATGGATAAGGGGATGAGGTGATGGGGTCATCCTCCATTTTCATATAGTGCTGATTTTCACATAACAATCTGATCTTTGGAACCTAACCATGTCGATAAGTGAAGAGTGGCTATACTTGATAATTCAGGTCTTCTAACAATTTTTGTAAAAATATACAAATTTATCACGTACTAATACAATGAATAAGAATAAACTTTGTCAACATACTAAAACTATCAATATCAAAAATATCACAACATGAATATTCATATCAAAGGTATTTTGGCCAACACAGAATGCCATTATAAAAAAAAAAAAAAACTCACTTCCGTTGAATCGTTTCCAACTTCATAGCAACCCCCGCCCCTTAGGTTTCCGAGGCAGTATCT
>NW_006921783.1:2111898-2112999 GCF_000298275.1 Orycteropus afer afer | reverse complement strand
CTCTGTAAATTTTCACCCAAATCACAATAAAAAAAATTTTTAATAAAATAAAAATAGATTTATGCTTCCTTAGACATACCAATACCAATTACATGGTTCAAGAAATGTAACTGCAAAATTCTCTCAGGAATTAATTTAAGTGGACTTCCGGTAAGATAGAGGAATACGCAGACAAGCGACACAGACCCTGTTCAACAAAGAAAAAAATAACCAATTGACAGAGATACAGAAGATAATCCTGAAGCCCTGGCTTTGTAAGGAACTACACAGAAGTAGATTAGGCACCAACTAGTGGAAAAACCTGAATGAAAACAGAACCTAAGAATAGGCTCTGTTTGCCAAAGTCAGCAGGGACATACGAGAGGCTGACAACAGGAAAGGAAACAGGTGGTGAGTGTATAAGTGGTGTCAACTAGTGAATAGAGGAGCACACCATCGTACCCTGCTTGCACAGATAACATACAAACAAAACAAACAAAATGAAAATCATGGGCAAGTCACTCCAACATACAATCATCAATTAAATATAAACACAAAAAATGTCACAATGCCTTGGAGACAACAGAGCATTTACAGTCCACACAAAGAAGCAAGATAAAGCAGGAGAAACAAGGGACCAGGATACAGACCCAAAACATACCCCTAAGGAAGATGCAGCATTGGAACTCCCTGATAAGGAATTCAAAAGAATTATATTTAGGTATCATGAATGAATTAAACACTGACAAAAGTGAGGAAAACACAGAGAAAACCCTACAACAATTTCAAAAGACGATACAAGAACAAAATGACAAAATAAATGAAAAGTTAGAAATGATACAAATTCTACACACAGCAATCCAGAAGATTAATACTAAATTCTCAGAAATAAGACATTGAATGGGCAAAAGAGAACTGAATCAATGGAAGACAGAATTAGGGAGACTGAAGGCAAATACCTGAACACTTCTTTGGAAAGGAATCAATCAGAAAAAAGATCAAAACAAAATGAAGAAAGCCTATGGTTCATGTGGGATACCATCAAAAGGAATAACCTTCGTGTAATTGGGAGTTCTGGTAGCATAGTGGCTAAGGCACTTGACTACTAACCAGAAGGCTGGT
>NW_006921783.1:2100502-2110287 GCF_000298275.1 Orycteropus afer afer | reverse complement strand
TGGATAATCAAACTATGGTACATACACATAATGGAATGCTATGCAACCCTAAAGAATAATGTAGAGTCTGCAAAACATCACATAATATGGATGAACTTGGAGGACATTATGCTGAGTGAAAGAAGTCAATCACAGAAGGACAAATATAATATTAGTTCGTTGTTGCGGAGGGTCAAGGAAAGGTTTATATATGGAGGGAAACTTTCTTTGTTGGTTGCCAGCGGTGGGAGGGGAGGGGAAGGAACACTGAAAAAAAAAAATGCATTGATCCATGTCACTTTAGTTTTGTGTATTTTACTGTACATAAATTATATTTCAATAAAATGCATTAACAAAAAAAAAACATGGAAAGAAAAGTAATTTAATTAAGTACTTAATTTCTATAAAAATCTTTCTTTACAAAGTCTCCATGTTCCTTCCCCACTGACATTCTCAAATGTTCTTTAGGCTAAAAATACAGTACAATCAAACTCCTATAATTTGTTTATTAATTACACAATCCTGAAAGGTAATTCTCAAGGTCACCAATAAACTCTTCATAACGAAGTAATATTAACTATCTTCATTTTACAAAAATGAACCTTAGGCTTTAAAATAGTCAAATAACTTGCTCAACATCATACAGTAAGTGTCCCAACCTGTATGTAACTGACTCCTGCAGTTTTAACTCCAAAGTCCATCAGTATAACCTCTAGGCATATAGCCAAACATAGCATCTTGTGTTCAAACAGATATCCTTTGTCCTTAATGTCTTTAATACTGTTCTTAACTATTCTTGAGAGCTCTTTTGGCATGGTGCCTAAGACATGTGACTACTAACCAGAAGGCTGGCGGTTCAAACCCACCAGCCACTCCTCAGAAGGAAGATTGAGCAATCTACTTCCATAGTGATATCGCCTCAGAAACCCAAGGAGGGGTCAGTGTGAGTCAGATCCGACTCAACAGAGGTGAGTTTGGTTTTTTTTTTTAACTTTTCCTATATATTGGTTTCTCTCTTTCTCAAAATATGAATATTCTTCAAGGTATCCTCCTTCTCTATTCATCTCTGTAAGTTCTCTCTACCCCATAACTTGAATTAATTTAACAAACATTTTTTTTATTCTGTTGACTCTACATACTGGCCAGACACCACGGAAAAATAGTGAAAAAAAAATAGCTCCTGCCCATAAAGATTTACAGATGATTAGGGAAGAAAGACCTACAAGTAAGTACAGTATTGTTTTCAAAAAACAAGTTTAGATTTCCACAAACACAGAAATAAAGCTATACCACACAACACTGGTTTTAAAACTTAAGGGAAGGACTATTTTTTTAAAAAAAGAAATATGCTTAAAATTCTCAAAATAGAGATAAAGGACCTAGAACATCCCTGTTCCACTGTGCCTTCCCCATTATAAGTCAAGTTTCTTCTTAAAGCTCAAAGAATATAATTTAAAACCCACTATACTCTCCTGTAATACCTCCTAAAATCCTAATAGCTCTGCCTTTCATACCAAAGTCATTAATCTACTTGGAGTATATCTTTGTGTAAGGGATAAAGCAGGGCTCCGATTTCAATTTTTTCCATATGGACACCTAACGGTCCCAGGACCACTTATGGAAAAGTCCCTCCATATCCTTCTACTCTACAGTGGAACTTCTATTTTTTTAAGAAAATCAAGTTTTTGATTGAAATGTGGGACTGAGTTTGGATTTTCTGTTCTGTTAGATTAATCTATCACTGTGCTAATGTCAGACTGTCTTAATTACTATAGCTTTATATATAGTAAATCAGGACATCTGGTAGATCAAGTCCTCTTACTTTAACCTGTTTCTTCAAAAGTGTCTTGTATTTATATTTTTAGGTAACTTATATAATTTTGAGCTCTGTAATTTCCTGGCCAGCCTGATAAAATAATCACTAAACAAACCTAGATCACTTATTCTCAACCAAAACAAAGTTATTAACACACACATACCACACTGGGGAGATTTAGCAGTATCTATTTTTTGGTTGTCACAAAAGGGGGGGAGGGGTTGCCACTGGCATTTAGTAAGTAGAGGCCAGGGGTGCTGCTCCACATCCTATATGCACAGGATAGCCCCCATAACAAAGAATTATCGCACTCGCAATGTCAGTAGTGCCACTGTTAAGAAACCCTGACCCAAATAAATCAAGGTCTAACTTGTATGGGGTTGTTGGCTATAAGCCCAATAAAAGGTAAGGAACGTCAACCCTAAACGATAGTTTTGTTTTTGTAAAAGTGAGCAGCCATGTGCCAAATAAGGCTATACTGAATTCATAAAAATGAAAACATATTATCTACATCAACAAAAAGTATCTTCCTATTCTTTATAGCAAGGAAACTTATAAGAAGTGCATCTAAGGAGTTAAATCTTTAAGATACAAAGTTAAAAGAAATGAGATAGATCCAGATTTAAAAAAATGAAAAAAACTCCCAGAAATCAGTAAGAAACAACACGATAGCAAAATGGGCAAACAACTCGAATAGTCTGATTTCACTAAAGAAAATATTCAGATGGCCAATAAACATAAAAAGATGCCCAAACTCATTAGTAACCACCAAACCAAACCCAACTCACTGCCACTGAATCGATTCTGACTCATAGCAATCCCCACTGGGTTTCCAAGGCTGGAAATCTTTATGAAGGCAGACTGCTTCATCTTCCACAGAGTGGTCAGTGGGTTTGAACCACCACCTTTTCGGTTAGCAGCCATATGCCTTAACTGCTGCACCACCAGAGCTCCCACAATAATCACAAAAATGCCAATTAAAACTCAACAAGACCACCACACACACCCCCAAAACTCACCAAACCCACTGCCATCATTTCCACTCACAGGGACCCTATAGGACAGAGTAGGACTGGCCCTGTGCGTTTCCAAAGCTGTACATCTTTATGGAAAAAAACTGCCTCATCTTTCTCCTGTAAAGGAGGGCTGGTGGGTTGGAACTACTGACCTTTTTGTTAGCAGCCAAATGCTTTAACCACTGTACCAGAGCTCCTTACATATGCATCAGAATAGCTAAAATTAAAGGATTGAAAATATCAAGTATTAACAAGAATGTTGGAGTCCCTGGGGTACAAATGGTTAACACATTCTGCTAACTGAAAGGGTGGAGGTTCAAGTCCACTCAGAAGCACCTGAGAAGAAAGTCCTGGTAGTCTACTTTAAAAAAAAAAAAAACAGCCACTGAAAAGGTAGTACTCACTCAAGTGTGTTCACTCTGTGGAATTTCATCAAGCTATATACACTTAGGATTTGTGTACTCTTTTGAATTTGGGTTATTTCTTATTAGTCCTTGACCTCATGGAACACATAGTGTTCTGGGAGAAGCAGAAATTAATAAAAGAAACATGCAGACATTTGAATAAGATAAACTCTGATAAGTGCTATGAAAGAGAGGTATAAAGTAAGTTGACAGCATATAATAGGGAGATCAAATCTTATCTGGTGGGAAGGTAGGGGATGATGCCACCAAGAAAGTGACAATTAAGCTGAGATCTAAAGTAAGAATGGGATAACAAGTTTAAGATGGAACTTTGCTCAGAAAAGAGATTAATACAAGCAAAGGCTTTTAGGCAGGAGAAAAGATGACCCTTAGAAGGAACTGAAAAAAAGCAAAAAGGACTGGGGTCCAACACAGTGTATACAATAGTATTGACCACCTATATTAGAATCACCTGTACTGATTATCTATATTAGAATAGATCCAATATCTATTCTAACTCCTTTTCTTCATTCTTAAAAGAACTTCACTTTAGTTCAAGTGTCTACTTTCTTCCACATAGTCAAGTGCTGATTCTATCCTTGATATTAGGAAGTAGATACTGTTTATACTTAAACCAATCGTGGTAACCTCTTTCTTCCTACCAGTGATTAGTTAAGGAATGGCATGAATGAATGCAGGAAAAGAAGTTGTTGTACACTTTAAATATGAGATGATGCTAGTTTGACTAATCAAAAAAAAAAAAAAAAAAAAAAAGCCAAACTCACTGCCATCAAGTCTATTTCAACTCATAGCAACCCCTCACTGGGTTTCTGAGTCAGTATCTCTATGGATACTGACAGCCAGAACAGGTAAGAGAGCCCCCAGGTAGGATACTAAGGGAGGTGAACTTGTGTGTCAGTTTGTTGTACTGTGGTGGCTTGCGTGTTGCTATGAGGCTGAAGGCTGTGCCACCAGCGTTTCAAAAGCCAGCAGGGTGGATGGGTTTCAGCGGAGCTTCCAGATTGAAACAGACTTGGAAGAAGGAAGAGGCCATCCACTTCTCAGAGAATTGGCCAGTGAAAACCTTATCAACAGCAGTGAAATACTGTCTGATATATTACGGACAACTTTATGAATAGACCTAAAACACTGTCCAATACCATGTCGGAAGATAGGCCTAGCAGGTTTCAAAGCATTCAAGATACGACTGGCAAAGAGCTGCCTCATCAGTGTAGAGCCAACCTTAATGATATGGATAAAGCAAAGCTTTCAGGACCTCCATTTGCTGATGTGGCGCAACTCAAAATGAGAAGAAACAGCCACAAACTTCCATTAATAATCAGAACATGAAATGTAGGAAGTATGGATCTAGGAAAACCAGGAGTTGTCAAAAATGAAATGGAATGCATAAAGATTGATATCCTAGGCATTAGTGAGCTGAAATGGACCAGTTTTGGCCATTTTGAATCAGACAATCATATGATCTACTATGCTGGGAATGACAAATTGAAGAGGAATGGCATGGGGTTCATCATCACAAAGAATGTATCAAGATCAATCCTGAAGTACAATACTGTCAGTGATAGGAAAACAGCCATACACCTATAAGGAAGGCCAGTTAATATATCAAAGATGAGGAAACTGAAGTTTTCCTACTTCTGCAGTCTCAAATTGACCAACACGCAATCAAGCTGTGTTGATTATCACTGGTGACTGGAATGCAAAAGTTGGAAACAAAGAAGAATCACCAGTAGTTGGAAAATTTGGTCTTGGTGATAGAAATGATGCTGGATATCACAAGATAAAATTCTGCAAGACCAATGACTTATTCATTGCAAATACCTTTCTTCAACAACACAAACGGCAGCTATACACGTGGACTTTGCCAGATGGAGTACACAGGAATCAGATCAACTACATCTGTGGCAAGAGGTGATGGAAAAGTTCAACATCTTCAGCCAAAACAAGACCAGGAGATGATTGGGGAACAGACCATCAACTTCTCATATACAAGTTCAAGCTGAAGCTAAAGCTGAAGACAATTAAAACAAGCCCATAAGGGCCAAAACATGACCTTGAATATATCTCTCCTGAATTTACAGACCATCTAAAGAATGTATTTTATGCACTGAACACCAAATGACTGAAAACCAGAGGAATTGTGGGATTACATCAAGAACATCATCCATGTAAAAAGCAAAAGGTCATTAAAAAGACAGGAAAGGAAAAAAAGACCAAAACAGATGTCAAAAGAGACTCTGAAACTTGACCTTGAACAAAGAGTGGCTAAAGCAAATAGAAGAAATGACAAGAAAAAGAGCTGAACCGAAGATTTCAAAGAGCAGCCTGAGGAGACAAAGTCAATTATTATAATGAAATGTGCAAAGACATGGTGTGAGAAAGACAAAATGGAAGAACACACTTGGCAGTTCTCAAGCTGAAAGAAGTGAGGAAAAAATTTAAGCCTCGAGTTGCGATACTAAAAGATTCTATGGGGAAAATATTTAATGATGCAGAAAACATCAAAAGAAGATGGATTGAGTACACAGAGTCACTGTACCAAAAAGAACTGGTCAATGTTCATCCATTTCAGGAGGTAGCATATGATCAAGAACCAACGGTGTTAAAGGAAAAAGTCAAAGCTGCAATGAAGGAACTGGGGAAAAACAAAGCTCCAGGAATTGACGGAATACCCATTGAGATGTTTCAACAAACAGATGCCATGCTGGAGGCACTCACTCAGCTGTGCCAAGAGATTTGGAAGACAGCTATCTGGTCAAGTGACTGGAAGAGATCTATATTTGTACCCATTCCAAAGAAAGGTGATCCCACAGAATGTGGAAATTATTGAACAATATCATTGATATCGCACTCAAATAAAATCTTACTGAAGATGATTCGAAAACGGCTGCAACAGTATATTGACAGATAACTTCCAGAAATGCAAGCTGGATTCAGAAGAGGACGTGGAACGAGGAATATCATTGCTGATGTCAGACGGATCCTGGCTGAAAGCAAAGAATACCAGAAACATGTCTGCTTGTGTTTTATTAACCACACCAAAGCATTCAATTGGGTGGATCATAACAAATTATGGATAATATTGAAAAGAATGGGAATTCCAGAACACTAATTGTACTCATGAGGAACCTATACATAGACCAGGAGGCAGTCATTTGAACAGAACAAGGGGACACTGAATGATTAAAAATCAAGAAGGGAGTGTGTCAGGGTTGTATCCTTTCACCATACTTAGTCTATCTGTATACTGAGAAAATAATCAGAGAAGCTGGACTATATGAAGAACGTGGCATCAGAATTTGAGGAAGACTCATTAACAACCTCCAATATGCTGACGACACAACTTCCGTTGCTGAAAGTGAAGATGACCTGAAGCACTTACTAATGAAGACTGAAGACTATAGTCTGCAGTATGGATTGTACCTCAATATAAAGAAAACAAAAATCCTCACAACTGGACCAATAAACAGCATCGTATTACTTGGTTCCACAATCAACATCAATGGAAGCAGCAGTCAAGACATCAGACGATGTAGAGCATTGGGCAAATCTGTTGCAAAAAGTCTCTTTCAGGTGCTGAAGATCAAAGACATCTCCTTGAAGACTAAGGTGCACCTGACACAAGCCATGGTATTTTCAATTGTTTCATATGCATGTGAGACATGCATATGTCAATGAATAAGGAAGACCAAAGAGTCGATGCTTTTGAGTTGTGGTGCTGGCGAAGAATGCCAAAAGACTGCTAGAAGAAGTCACAAATCTGTCTCGGAAGAAGTGCAGCCAAAATGTTCCTTGGAAGTGAGAATGGCCAGACTTCATCTCACCTACTTTGGTCACGCTTTAAGAAGGGACCATTCCCTGGAGAAGAATATCATGCTTGATAAAGTACAGGGTCAACAAAAAAGGGCAAGGCCCTCAACAAGATGAACTAGCACAGTGGCTGCAACGATGGGCTCAGGTATAGCAAAGACTGTGGAGCTGGCACAAGACCAGGAAGTGTTTCGTTCTGTTGTACACATGGTTGCTGTAAGTCAGAGATGATTCAACAGCACCTAACAACAATAACAAAAACAATCTCTACAGAAGTAGATTGCCCAGTCTTTCTTCTGAGGAGTGGCTGGTGGGTTTGAACCGCCAAACTTCTGGTTAGCAGTCAAATGCATTAGGCACTAATCTACCAGAGCTCCTGTCAAATGCCTTAGGCACTATAAATGGATATGGAGACTTACACAGAGGAATAAGGTATAATAAAGTATCCAGGATGTCTCCCAGGTTTATGGCTTCGGCAAATAGTGGTCAATCCTTTCCATATAGTCAAAAGCAAAAGAAAGATTAAAAAAAAAAAAAAGCATTCATAGTTGTATGTTATTCTTAGCATATTTCTCCTAAATAATCTATTGTTGTTGTTATGTTGTTACATGCCGTCGAGTCGGACCTGACTCATAGCGACCCCTCCTTGGGTTTCCGAAGCAGTATCACTACGGAAGTAGATTGCCCCATCTTCCTTCCGAGGAGTTTAAGAACTATTAAAGATCATACTTAAAACCCACTTGATGGATGACCAAACTATGGTACATACACATAATGGAATGCTATACAGCACTAAAGAATAATGTAGAGTCTGCAAAACACCACATAATATGGATGAACTTGGAGGACATTATGCTGAGTGAAATAAGTCAATCAGAAGGACAAATATAGTATTAGTTTGTTGTTGTGGAGGGTCAAGGAAAGGTTTATATATGGAGGGAAACTTTCTTTGTTGGTTGCCAGGGGTGAGAGGGGAGGAGAGGAAAAACTGCAAAAAAGAAAAAAATGCACTGACCCATATCACTTTAGTTCTGTGTATTTCACTGTGCATAAATTATATTTCAATAAAATGCATTTAAAAAAAACACTTTATCTTCATATAGATACTGGCCTCAGAAAGTCAGGCAAATTTATAAAGAATAAATGAATGAGTCTAATTAGATTTTGTCTTAAGATACAAATCAATACATTTTATAAGATTCTACTATATAATTAAAAATACTGGGTACATATAACAATTTCTAAACATCATTTATTTTGCCTTGCTTCTAAAAATTATTTAAGCCAGCAAAATATCCAAATAAATTAAGTCAAACTAGTAAAAAACAGTCCAAGGGTTTCTGACCACTCTAGGTACTATTTTTAAATAATTCCAGAGAAATCAGACATATACAAATCAATTGTGCTAACGAAATTTACCTAAATTTGGTCTCATAATAGCAATAATTAAGGGCTCTTGTTACAGATACCAATAGAATCAAGCAAAATATAAATTACCTTGACAAGTTGATGAAGTAATATTTCTTTCAGAAGGTGGCGTACTTGGACTGCTGAAATGGTGTGATGTTCCATGGTTCATGTCATTGTTAGTAAAATTCTTTGAGTGGCATGTACAGCAACATGACAGTGGTACTTCAGCCTTTTTACTTAAGCCCTCATCCACTAGCTTCTCTAAAAATGAAAGAACCTTGATTTTTAACATCTCTAATTTTCAAAAAATCCACTCCAGTCTGGAGCTAGGGTGAACAACCATGCCAGTATGCCCAGAACTGAGGGGTTTCCCACGATGTGGGACTTTCAGTGCTAAAACCAAGAAAGTACCTGGCACACCAGGACAAGCTGGTCACCCTATCTGCAGCATCAAATTAGGCTAAGAGAAACATTTATGTCAGAAACTTTTACAGAGAATTTATCATCAATTTTACATCATTTATCACCTTCAGAGAGTTTATCATCAATTTCTTTAATCTACAAAAATCTAATCATTCAAGATTTATAATGTAATCAAAACACAACTACTCAAGTATTCATTTGTATTGAGACTTATTGAAAATTCAAGCAGAAAGACTGAAACATACCTAAGCAATATTCTTAATTACTACTATTTCCCTAAATGAAGAATTTGAATGTTCAATATATAAAATAGTAATGTAAACTACATGACAGGCTAAACCATTCCTCACATTACACTTTTACTTCAAACATAAACATGTTTTTTGATGTCATAATTTTCATACCTATATCAAAGTGCATTTTGAGATTAATACTTTAAATCGATAAAATGAGTAAATTTAAATTCCAAAATATTTAATTATAATAAGTCTACATTTCATATATACCAAAAATAGCCAAATAACTGATTTTTTTAAATAGTACTGATATTATATTCCCATCTGTACCACACAAATCTATTAATTCTATTTTTCAAACCCTTCCCATTAAAAGTTTAAGTCATTAACTGATATCATTTTTCCTTAAAGAATAACACCAACAATCAAAACGGATAGCCAAAAACTTATAAAATATTTATTTTTTAATAAAAGTAGTATGAAAATGTCAAAAAAAAAAAACCCCACACATATACATACCCATGATTAATTTCAACTTCTCCTAATACATTAGGTCAAAGCCATCTAATTATGTAACTAAAAATGTATCCAATACTGTATTTCAAATTCATTACATAGATTATGTAGTTTTTCAATAAAAGAAAGTACTGCCAGGCATTTGTTTACAAAT
>NW_006921783.1:2095985-2100402 GCF_000298275.1 Orycteropus afer afer | reverse complement strand
AGTATTAGTTTGTTGTTGTGGAGGGTCAAGGAAAGGTTTATATATGGAGGGAAACTTTCTTTGTTGGTTGCCAGGGGTGAGAGGGGAGGAGAGGAAAAACTGCAAAAAAGAAAAAAATGCACTGACCCATATCACTTTAGTTCTGTGTATTTCACTGTGCATAAATTATATTTCAATAAAATGCATTTAAAAAAAACACTTTATCTTCATATAGATACTGGCCTCAGAAAGTCAGGCAAATTTATAAAGAATAAATGAATGAGTCTAATTAGATTTTGTCTTAAGATACAAATCAATACATTTTATAAGATTCTACTATATAATTAAAAATACTGGGTACATATAACAATTTCTAAACATCATTTATTTTGCCTTGCTTCTAAAAATTATTTAAGCCAGCAAAATATCCAAATAAATTAAGTCAAACTAGTAAAAAACAGTCCAAGGGTTTCTGACCACTCTAGGTACTATTTTTAAATAATTCCAGAGAAATCAGACATATACAAATCAATTGTGCTAACGAAATTTACCTAAATTTGGTCTCATAATAGCAATAATTAAGGGCTCTTGTTACAGATACCAATAGAATCAAGCAAAATATAAATTACCTTGACAAGTTGATGAAGTAATATTTCTTTCAGAAGGTGGCGTACTTGGACTGCTGAAATGGTGTGATGTTCCATGGTTCATGTCATTGTTAGTAAAATTCTTTGAGTGGCATGTACAGCAACATGACAGTGGTACTTCAGCCTTTTTACTTAAGCCCTCATCCACTAGCTTCTCTAAAAATGAAAGAACCTTGATTTTTAACATCTCTAATTTTCAAAAAATCCACTCCAGTCTGGAGCTAGGGTGAACAACCATGCCAGTATGCCCAGAACTGAGGGGTTTCCCACGATGTGGGACTTTCAGTGCTAAAACCAAGAAAGTACCTGGCACACCAGGACAAGCTGGTCACCCTATCTGCAGCATCAAATTAGGCTAAGAGAAACATTTATGTCAGAAACTTTTACAGAGAATTTATCATCAATTTTACATCATTTATCACCTTCAGAGAGTTTATCATCAATTTCTTTAATCTACAAAAATCTAATCATTCAAGATTTATAATGTAATCAAAACACAACTACTCAAGTATTCATTTGTATTGAGACTTATTGAAAATTCAAGCAGAAAGACTGAAACATACCTAAGCAATATTCTTAATTACTACTATTTCCCTAAATGAAGAATTTGAATGTTCAATATATAAAATAGTAATGTAAACTACATGACAGGCTAAACCATTCCTCACATTACACTTTTACTTCAAACATAAACATGTTTTTTGATGTCATAATTTTCATACCTATATCAAAGTGCATTTTGAGATTAATACTTTAAATCGATAAAATGAGTAAATTTAAATTCCAAAATATTTAATTATAATAAGTCTACATTTCATATATACCAAAAATAGCCAAATAACTGATTTTTTTAAATAGTACTGATATTATATTCCCATCTGTACCACACAAATCTATTAATTCTATTTTTCAAACCCTTCCCATTAAAAGTTTAAGTCATTAACTGATATCATTTTTCCTTAAAGAATAACACCAACAATCAAAACGGATAGCCAAAAACTTATAAAATATTTATTTTTTAATAAAAGTAGTATGAAAATGTCAAAAAAAAAAAACCCCACACATATACATACCCATGATTAATTTCAACTTCTCCTAATACATTAGGTCAAAGCCATCTAATTATGTAACTAAAAATGTATCCAATACTGTATTTCAAATTCATTACATAGATTATGTAGTTTTTCAATAAAAGAAAGTACTGCCAGGCATTTGTTTACAAATAACATAAAAATAATGGGAAACAATATGAATTCATACAAGCAACATTATAGTAAACTTCTATTTATCTGGCATCCAAACAAGTAGAAAGCTCAACTAGAATGTTTTTATATACTCCATACTCTATTGTTATGAGAAAGGGGCAGATAAACAAATACATTAAAGCATTTACTAAAAAAGAAAAAATGTTTAGTATGTGATATAGCAATATGACAGCTTCTTACATCATTTACATATAAATTATCACCTAATTATTTTCATGATAATTCTAAGCATTCCAAGATTCTTATGTATACTCTGAATCATCATATAAAAAACTAAATTAAAAAAAAAAAAAAAAAGACTAAATTATGTTCAATATTGTTTTAGGATTACTTAAATTATTTTGCAATGTTGAAACTCTTTTGGAAGACATATAACCTAGTATAAAGAAACATCTTAAAAGGAGAGTATTTAAATTAGCCAGAGCATAGCTGAACCATTCCAAATAAAGAGTACTTTCTGGTTCCAATAAATAATTGGAAAATATTAACCAACTACTTACCACTAAGAGACTGCTGCCATGCTAAAGCAGAACAAAGTAAGGCTAAGCTTTTCCCACTTCCTGTGGGGCTCTCCAACAAACAATGTTGCTTACTGTTTAATCCTCTAACAATCTAGTAACACAAAAATAGTAAAAAATAAATAAGCATTTTACTTTATTAGAGTAAAAGGTACAAATAGAATACCAAGAAGTGAGGTTGTCCTCCAAGTAACACAGCAATATGAAAAGAGCAAGCTAGTATTTAGTCCTACCAGCCACTCCTCGGAAGGAAGGTTGGGCAATCCTACTTCCGTAGTGATACTGCCTCGGAAACCCAAGGAGGGGTCGCTATGAGTCGGGGCCGACTCCACGGCACATAACAACAACAACAACAGTATTTAGTTAAATCTAGACTTAATTACTTTGTTTCTCCCTAAAACTACTTTGGACTTACAAGTATATCAAGCACAAGAGAAAAAACAAAACAATCTGTGCCTTAAATATTCAAATACCATCATTTCTGCAAAACCGGAATATACTAATACCTCTGGTAGCATAGTGCCTAAGGCACTTGACTGCTAACCAGGAGGCTGGCGGTTCAAACCCATCAGCCACTCCTCAGAAAGAAGATGGGGCAATCTACTTCCATAGTGATACTGCCTCGGAAACCCAAGGAGGGGTTGCTGAGTCGGGTCCCACTCGATGGCACATAACAACAACAATACCTACATATATCTTTGATGTGAACTTAATAGGGTCACTATGAGTCAGAAATGACTCAATGGCAGTTGGTGGGTATTGCTAGAGGGAGTGTAAGTTGTTATACCCACTTTGCACAGAAATGAACAATTTCTAGTAAAGTTGAAGAGGCCCAAGTAAAAAAGTTCAGTCAATTATATACTTAAAACTTTTCCCACATGAACACAAGGAAACATGTATAAGAAGCTCATAGCAGCACTGTTTGTCACTGTAAAAGAATGTAAACAATTTAAGTGGACTTCAATAGGAAAATGGATAAATACATTCTGATATATTCATACACCAGAATGCTATACCATTATTAAAATGTATCAACAATCAAAAGGCTACATTTTCAAAATAATGTTAAATAAAAAAATCAAGTTCTGCAGAAAAAAAGTATAGTTTATCATATCATTACACAAAGTTCAAAATATATAAAATAATATTATTTATGGATATATACATATGTAAGAAAAATATTAAATCATGGCTGGGAAAAATAAAGACCAAATTGAGAATAGTAGTAACTTTGTTACTAGCAAAGATATGGTTACAGGTATACCCCACTTTTCAAAAGTTTGCCTTATGGCACTCACTTTTATGACAGACCTACATTAGTATGTACCTGTTTTCGCTAACCAAAAAAAAAAAAAAATCGGAGGAGGATTTTTGCTTTTATGAAACTAGCCTTCAGCATTTATTTGGCAGCCATTAAAGAGGCCGCACCTCCCTCCACCCCCATATCAAACACAAGAGCACCTTCCCTCAAACTACATACAGTTTCTCAGTATCAAGCCACCATAGCTTTGAACTGTGCCTGTGAACACTGTATGTGTGGTAGTTAAAGTTGTATGTCAACTTGGCTGGGCCTGGTTGAGTGGCTGGGCAGATGGTGGTAGTTATTCCCCATGATGAGACTGGCAATCAACTCCATGATGGAATCTACCATAAGCAGCTGAGTAGCTGCTTTAGGGATGTGGTCTGCTTCCCATATATAAGCAGCAGCTTTGAGGATGGTCTCTAGCTTATGGCACACTTGAACCCTGCACACAGCCATGTCATTGTTCAGCAGCCTGCCATGCTCTGCCGATCCTGGGACAATCAATGGACTTGAATCAATGGCCTGCCATGTCGTTTGGTAACATCGGGACTGTGCCATTTTATTTGTCGACCTTGGGCTTGTTAGCCTCAGCAGCCAGTAGCTATCTGAGTGAAGAGATGCCTCTAGTTTTAGTCGGCTGGCAGCAGAAGGTAGAGCTGAAGCCCAAGGTCGAGGGGCTTTCCCACAGCCCCTAGAGCCTGGCAC
>NW_006921783.1:2079522-2095609 GCF_000298275.1 Orycteropus afer afer | reverse complement strand
AAGATGGAGCTCTGGTGGCATAGTACCTAAGGCATTTGACTGCTAACTAGAAGGTTGGTGGTTCAAACCCACCAGCCACTCCACGGAAGGAAGACTGGGCAATCTACTTCTATAAAGATTTACCGCCTCAGAAACCCAAAGGGTGTCACTATGAGTAGGAATCAACTTGATGGCAGTGAGTCTGGTTTTTGGTGTAAAAGATAATAAATACTTTGTGAAAAGGAATAATTCAGTAAACAGATGTTCCAAATGAACTGAGAACATTTACAATGTTCTCTTTTGCCTCCAAACCACAGATATAAACAGCCTGGTAATGATCGATAGTATTTATTTTCTCAAAGGCTAGATTCTTTTTCATGTTCCTTCAAATGAACCCAAAAAACACTCCCAATCCATTTATTATCTAAGTAAATGAATGCAGTCAATTCAATATATATTATGAATTATAAGCATCTGTATCTTAATAAAGATTTAAAATAATTTCTGAGGATTACTTACAGAATTCATCATAGCCAGTTGTGACGGGTAAGCTTTATAAGGAAAGTTAATCTTCACCCCACCAATTGTATATTCAGACCACATTGAAGACATCATGCTTTCCTGTTTATTTCAGATTTCTAACTACAACAAAAATGAAAATCAGCATTAAAACTATGACACTCAAGTAAAACTAGACTTCAACACTAGGACAGAAATCTGGAAATAAAAAATGCAATTAACTATTTTTAAGAACATTAACAAAACAATTTTTAACAAATAAAACAGTTTTTAAGAAAATAAAAAAACGGAAGCAAAAGAATTTCTGTCAGTTTGTAATACCATGGTGGTCTGAGTGTTGCTATGATTCTGGAAGCTATACCATCTGTACTTCAAATCCCAGTAGGGTCAGAAGAGCTTCTAGACTAAGACAGACTAGGAAGAAAGGCCTGGCAATCTATTTCTGAAAATCAGCCAATGAAAATCTATGGATAAGAGAACATTAACCGATATAGCACTGAAGATAAACTCAAGTTACACAATATACAATAGTCACAACAATGGACTCATATATGCCAACAATGAACATGTGGCAAAACTAGGCAACTTTTTGTTCTGTTTTATACAATGTCACCATGATTCAGAGCCAACTCCACAGTAACTAATAAACATAAATCACAGTGGTTGAGAGCATGTGCCTTATAGTATGACAAATCTGGATTTGCATCCCTTCTCAACCATGTATTAGTGGTATGACTTTGAGCAAGTTACTTAACTTCTCTGGGCCTTAGGGTCCTCCTTTATAAAGTAAGGACAGTAATAGTCCTTACTTTATCTACTTCATAGGACATAGATTAAATGAAATAATATGCAAAAAGGACATAATAGGTGCCCAATTAAACATGAGGTCTTATTACAAATTCAATCAGATATAATCAACTGATGATCAATGCTCTCTGCAAATCCTTGGCACAACTCTTTTTCTCCTCCTATTCTGCCCTTTCCTATTTTCCCTTTCTGTAGTCTTCCAGTTAGAAGGAAAAAGCTGTAGAGCAGAAGTCAAAAAGTTTAGGTTCTAGATCAGGGCTCACAACAACTCAGATATGTCTTTTTATTCCTTGGACTATGACCCTTAATTGTAATAATTTCTCATTTAAAAGTTGCTGTAAGAAAGAAAGTGCCTTGGAACTCAGTGGGTGCTCAATAATTCTTATTTAAAGGTCAGTAGGATATAGTGGAAAGAGGATGGGATTGCGGGTCTGGTAGGCCTAAATGTGCATTCCACTATGTCACTCACTTAACCTCTGTGCCTGTTTCTTCATCTGTAAGATGGCAATAATATTACCTTCTTCACAAGAGTTTTTATGAAAATTAGTAACAGCATTTAGCCAGGCACTGAGCTAAGAATTAAAGAAGGTAACACACAAAATGTGCCTAATCTGGGACCTGACAGAAAAAATGATCCACTTTAATCCCCATCTCCTCTAACCAGTATTCTTACCTAGGATCTCTAGGTGTAATTTAGAAACTGTGACCTCTTGTGTTGCATGTGGAAGTTTCTGTGTGAAATTGCTTTTTTTCTGAGGAGAAAGTCCATAGATTTCTCACTCCCATAAATACATACTAATGAAATAATTTAAAATAGAGAAACTGAAAATGTTATCAATTGAGAAATTATTTGAAATCATAGAAAAAAACAGTAAATAATGTAGAGATGAAGAACTGTTAAATTATAATATAGCAATATAACAGATTAAGAAACCAATAATAAACTCAATCATAGCTTATGTGTTACAGAAGTTTAAAACCACTATTCTAAGGTATTCTTCAGTTCTAAAATTTTGGAATTCTATCTGTAAAGCTTTAAGAATCCTATTTGGTAGACTCTAATATCCATCTAGGAGCTCTGGTAGCATAGTGGCTAAAGCACTTGACTGCTAACCAGAAGGCTGGCGGTTGAAACCCACCAGCCACTCCTCGGAAGGAAGGTTGGGCATTCCTACTTCCGTAGTGATACTGCCTCGGAAACCCAAGGAGGGGTCGCTATGAGTCGGGGCCGACTTGACGGCACATAACAACAACAACAACAACAATATCCATCTGGGAGCTCTGGTAGTGTAGTGCCTAAGGCACTTGACTGCTAACCAGAAGGCTGGCGGTCAAACCCACCAGCCACTCCTCGGAAGGAAGATGGGGCAATCTACTTCCGCAGCGATACTGCCTCGGAAACCCAAGCAGGGGTCGCTATGAGTCGGGTCTGACTCTACGGCACATAACAACAACAACATCAATCTAAATCAACAACTCAAAAACATACTAGTAACTCAGCTGTAACCTAGAAATCAATTCATCCTCCACCCCCGCTGTGGCAATGTGCAGCTGAAATTAGGTAGTTCTCCCAAGGCATAAAGCACGAACCCACAGACTGCCTCCTGGCGCCCCCTCCCGCTAAGAGATATCACGGAGGCCCGCGTTAATAACAGAACTCGGCTCCACCACTTTACGGATGGGGCCCCTATCTACCCATGTTTTCTTCCCCACTTCCTTCCTCTCACTGGCAGCTGTGATCCCCAAGGCCCAGGTGTCCCAGTAAACACCGATGGGCCTTCAAAGCGGCTTGCGCGACAGCGGAAGTCACTCCTTTGGCAGGCTTGGCGCCTCTCTCTCCGAGAAAGACTTGGCGATTCTGAGGTAAACTTAACAACGGTTCGAGAGTAAAGGAAGCCGATTTCTGAGAACAAATTATGAGGAGCCCTGGCAAAGAAGAAAGGACACAAGCGTTCCTCACTAGGTCACCACTCTACTCCTCCCGCTCCCAGGCTCCGGGCGGCTTTACCTTTTCTCCCCAAGATATCTGGTCAAATACCCTCAGAAACACACTTTCCGACGAATTCCCGCTTCCTACCCTTCGACTCCCACTACCCAATCGCCGAGCTAGCTCAGGCAGCCAATCACCCGACCAGACCAGCAAGCAGCGACCAATCTTGGAGCAAAGATAGGCGGTGAAAAATCTGACACCCAATCCAAACCTCCGAAACAAGACCAGCCCCAATACTTGGCGCCACCGGAAGGTAGCTCTCCAGAAGACTTAACAGCTCGCGAAATCTCTGGATTTGTAAAGGAAAGAGCTTTCTCCACTTGACTTTTGAACCCAGTATTTTAACTCCAGCACCAGTTTCCTTGGAAACCTGAAATCTCATTCTTAAAGTTCCTTGCAACGAAAAGGAAACGCCTTGCTGAGTTCACTGAGCATTCATTAAACCAGAACCGAACTCCCTGCCATCCATCCAGTCGATTCCCACTCATAGCGACCCCCACTGGGTTTCCGAGACTGTAAATCTTCACCAAAGTAGATCGCCCCATCTTCCTTCCACTGAGTGGCTGGTGGATGTGACCCGCTGACTGTTTGGTAGGACTACTTAAATTTCCTAAATTTACACCATCTACTCCGACTTCGCGATCCTATGTACAACAGGAGGAAACACTGCGTTATCCTCACAAGCTTTGCTATGCTTGAGACCAGTGTTGCAGCCACTGTGTCAATCTATCTTCTTAAGGGTCTTCCCCTTCTTTGATGGCCCACTTTACCAAGCATTTTATCCTTCTCCACAGAATGGTCCCTTCTGACAACATGACCAAAATAGGCGAGACAAAGTCTGGCCATTCTTGCTTCCAAGGAGCATTCCAGCTGCACTTCTTCTAGGACAGATCTGTTTGTTCTTCTGGTATTTTCAGTATTCTTCACCTATACTAATCCAAATGTATTAACTCACCTTCAGTCTTTATTCGTTGTCCAGCTTTCACATGAGTATGAGGTGACTGAAAATACCATGGCTTGGGTTAGGCACACTTTGGTCTTCAACTTTGCTCTTTAACCCCTTAAACAGATCCCTTGCAGCAGATTTTCCCAGTGCAGTACTATATTTGATTTCTTCATTACTGTTTCCATGGGCATTGATTGTGGATCCAAGTAAAATGACATCCCTGACAACCTCAATCTTTTCTCCATTTATTGTGATGTCACTTATTGGTTCAGTTGTGAGGATTTTCATTCTTTATGTTAAGGTGTAATACATATTGAAGACTGTAGTCTTTGATCTTCATCATTAAGTGCTTCAAGTCACCTTCACTTTCAGCAAGCAATATTGTGTCATCTGCATAACGCGGGTTATTAATGAGTCTTCTCACAGTCCTGATTCCATATTCTTCATATAGTCTATCTTCTCGGGTTATTTGCTCAGCATACAGATTGAGTAAGTATGGTAAAAGGACACAACCCTGATGCACACTTTTCCTGATTTTAAACCATGCAGTATCCCCTCGTTCTGTGCCAATGACAGCCTCTGGGTCTGTGTACAGGTTCCTCATGAACACAATCCAGTGTTCTGGAATTCTCATTCTTTGCAATGTTGTCCATAATGTGTTATGATCCACGCAGTCAAATGCCTTTGCATAGTCAATAAAACATAGGTAAACATCTTTCTGGTACTCTGCTCTCAGCCAAGATCCATCTGACATCAGCAATGATATCCCTCGTTCCATGTTCTCTTCTGAATTCAGCTTGAATTTCTAGAAGTTCCTTGTTAATATACTGCTACAAACTGTTTTTGAATTATCTTCAGCAAAATTTAACTTGTGTGTGATATTAATGATATTGTTGGATAATTTCCTCACTGTTGGACCACCTTTCTTTGGAATTGGCACAAATATAGATCTCTTCCAGTCAGTTGGCCAGGTAGCTGTCTTCTGAATTTCAATAAACAAGTAAGTGCTTCCAGCACTGCATCCATTTGTTGAAACATCTCACTGGGTATTCCATCAATTCCTGGAGCGTTGTTTTTCACCAGTTCCTTCAGTGCAGCTCAGACTTCTTCTTCCAATACCATTGGTTCTTGATCATATGCTGTCTCCTGAAATGGCTGAACGTTGACCAGTTCTTTTTGGACAGTAACTCTGTGTATTCCTTCCATCTTCTTTTGATGCTTCCTGCATCATTCAATATTTTGCTTATAGAATCTTTCAATATTGCAACTTGAGACTTGAATCTTTTCTTAGGTCTTTCAGCTTGAAAAATGCCAAACGTGTTCATCTTTTTGGTTTTCCAACTCTAGGTCTTTGCACATTTCATTATAGTAATTGACTTCATCTTCTCAAGCTGCCCTTTGAAATCTTCTGTTCAGCTCTTTTATTTCATCAATTCTTCCATTCACTTTAGCTACTCTTGGTTCAAGAGCAAGTTTCAGAGTCTCTTCTGACATCCATTTTGGTCTTTTCTTCCTTTCCTGTCTTTTTAATGACTGTTTGCTTTCTTCATGTATGATGTTCTTCATGTTATCCCACAACTCATCTGGTCTTCGGTCACTGGTGTTTAATGTGTCAAATCTGTTCTTCAGATGGTCTCTAAATTCAGATGGGTTATAATCAAGGTCGTCTTTTGGCTCTCATGGACTTTTAAAATTTTTTCTTCAGCTTCAACTTGAACTTGCATATGAGCAATTGATAGTCTGTTCCACTATCAGCTGCTGGCCTTCCTTTGACTGACAATATTGAGCTTCTCCATCACCTCTTTCCACAGATATAGTTGATTTGATTCATGTATATTCCATCTGGTGAGGACATGTGTATAGTTGCTGTTTATGTTGTTGAAAAAGTATTGCAATGAATAAGTCATTGGTCTTGAAAAATTTTATCATACAATGTCTGATGTCATTTCTTTCACCAAGGCCATATTTTCCAACTGCTGTTGCTTTTTTGTTTCCAACTTTCTCATCCTAATCACCAGTAATTATCAATGCATCTTGATTGCATGTTTGGTCAACTTCAGACTGCAGAAATTGATAAAAATTTTTCAGTTTCTTCATCTTTGGTTTCAGTGGTTGGTGCATAAATTTGAATAATAGTATTAACTGGTCTTCCTTGTTGTTAGGTGCCATCAAATTGTGTCCAACTCATAGCGACACCATGTACAACAGAATGAAACACTGCCTGGTCCTGTGCCAGCCTCATGACCTCTGCTATACCTGAGCCCATCATTGCAGCCACTATGTCGATCCATCTCCTTGAGGGCCTTCCCCTTCTTCACTGACCCTCCACTTTACCAAGCACGATATCCTTCTCCAGAGAATGGTTCCTTCTGGCATGACCAAAGTAGGTGAGACAAAGTCTGGCCATTCTCACTTCGAAGTAGCATTCCGGCTGCACTTCTAGGACAGATTTGTTAGTTCTTTTAGCAGTCCATGGTACTCTCAGTATGCTTCACCAACATCACAACTCGAAAGCATCAACTCTTATTCAATCTTCCTTATTCATTGTCCAGCTCTCATATGCGTAAGAGGTGATTGAAAATACCATGGCCTGGGTTAGGCACACCTTAGTCTTCAAGGAGACATCATCTTTGCTCTTCAGCACTTGAAAGCGGTCTTTTGCAGATTTACCCAATACAACACATCATCTGATGTCCTGACTCCTGCTTCCATTGGTGTTGATTGTGGAACCAAGCAACATGAATTCTTTGACAACTTCAATCTTTCCTCCATTTATCATGATGCTATTTACTGGTCCAGTTGTGAGGATTTTTGTTTTCTTCATATTGAAGTGTAATCCATACTGCAGACTATAGTCTTCAGTCTTCATCAGTGAATGCTTCAAGTCATCCTTTTCAGCAAAGTTATTGTCTGCATATCACAGGTTGTTAATGAGTCTTCCTCAAATCCTGATGCCACGTTCTTCTTCATATATTCCAGCTCCGTGGATTATTTGCTCAGCATATAAATTGAGTAAGTATAGAGAAAGGATACAATCCCAACACACTTCCTTCTTGATTTTAAACTATGCAGTATCCCCTTGTTCTGTTCGAATGACAGCCTCCTGATCTATGCACAAGTTCCTCATGAGTACAGTTAAGTGTTCTGGAATTCCCATTCTCAATGTTATCCATAATTTGTTATGATCCACAAAATTGAATGCTTTTGCATAGTCAATAAAACACAAGTAAACATCTTTCTGTTCTTCTATGCTTTCAGCCAAGATCCATTTGACATCAGCAATGATATCCCTTGTTCCACGTCCTTTTCTGAAGCCAGCCTGCATTTCTGGAAGTTCTCTGTCAATATACTGCTGCAACCATTTTTGAATTATCTTTAGTGAGATTTTACCTGCATGTGATATTAATGACATTGTTTGATAATTTCCACATTGTGTGGGATCAGCTTTCTTTGGAATGGGTCTCCCTTGTAGGCATATGGATATTATCCTATCACTGAAAGGAAAACATTGTACATAATGATACATCTTGAAGTGTTCTTTTTGATGATGACTGTTGATGCCATTCCTCTTTGTCATTCCCAGCTTAGTAGACCAAATCATTATCTGATTCAAAATGGTCAAAACCAGTCCATTTCAGCTCACTAATGCCTAGGATATTGATTTTTATGTGTGCATTTCATATTTAACAACTTCCTATTTTCCTAGATTCATACTTTGTACATTCCACATTCCAATTATTAATGAATGTTTGCAGCTGTTCCTTCCCATTTTGAACCATGCCCCATCAACAAACAAAAGTCCCACCCACATCATTAAGGTCGACTTTACTTTGAGGAAGTAGCTCTTCCCCAGTAGTATTCTGAGTGCCTTCCAACCAGAGGGGTTCATCTTCTGCCACTGTATCAGACAGTATTTTACAGTTTTCAGTAATAGTGTTTCACTAGTATTTGTAAGGTTTTCAATGGCCAATTTTTTCAGAAGTGGATGGTCCTATTCTTATTCCCAGTCTGTCTTCATCTGGAAGCTCTGCTCCTGACACCTGTCCACCATTGGTGACCCTGCTGGTATGTGAAATACCAGTGGCATAGCTTCCAGCCACACAGTAAAACACAAGCCACCATTGTATGACAAATTGAAGAGTGGTGGTTATAGTAGTTAGAGTATCAAAAAAGACTATGAAATGAGAATTGCCTGACTACTGAGCCAAATTAAGGAGTTCTGGTAGGGCAGTGGTTAAAGCACATGGCTGCTAACCAAAGGGGCGGTTTGAACTCACTCTTGGGAGAAAAATGTAGCAGTCTGCTTCCATGAAGATTATAGCCTTGGAAATCCTATGGGGCAGTTCTAGTCTGTCCTATAGGGTCACCATGTTTCGACACCATGGCAGTGGGCTCTTTGGGATTCAAGCCAAATTAGGTGAAGTGGTTCCATGACAACTGACTATTTAAATCTTAGTCATAGTCTTCAAGGAGTTTCTAGGTAACCACTTCTGCTAGAGGTATGCTCTTGAGGTCTCCAGCCCCAGATTACTTCTACCTCAGCTAAAGTTTAGCCACCTGCCATCCCTCCTAAGACCGGTTTTTTCTTTGCCAAGAAGTATTTAAAGAGAACAGGATCTCACTAAATTATGCTTATTTAAAAAAAATTGTGTTGTAATGTGCTCTCAAGTTGGTTCCAATTCATAGCTACCCCATGTACAATAGAAAGAAACACTGACAGGTCTGGTTCTGTGCCATCCACCAAGTGTTGCTATGTTTGAGCCCATTGTTGCAGCCACTGCGTCAATCCATCTCGCTGAAGTTCTTCCTCTTTTTTACTAACCCTCTCCTTTACCAAGTATGTTTAAATACTAGTGCCAAAAAAGAACCTAACAAAACTTCTCAAATTCAAGTAAGTAGGCTTTGGGGAGAGGAAGATTCCTGGGAACAGAGGGTGGTAAAGGAGCAAGTTGATTTCTTTGTTGTTTTAGTTCTTTTTCTACATCTTCCCAGAATATCAAAACCTGTAGTTATATCTTCTATCCTTTGACCTAGTAATCCCAATCCCAGAAATTTATCCTCAAGAAGTAAACCTAAAAGAAAGGAAAAATGGTTAACACCTCAATTGATAACAATGTGTATCTATATAACATACTGAAAAAAATTATAAACTTCCCAGAATAAGGACTCTTAAATTATGATATATCAATTCAATAGATTATGAAGCCAGTGAAATAATTATAAAAACTAAACAACTTGCTGGGGAAAATTTCATGTAAAGTTAAATGGAAAAAAGTAGACTCCAAACAGTATTACGAACTTAGTTACGTGAAAATATGCATGCATAAACAAAGATGAAGGAAATGTACAAAAATGTTACTTTATTGTCTGGACAATGGAATTAATAATACCATTTATTTAAAATTCATTAAAATACCTTCAAATTGTGATTCTGCTTTTATAAATTTTTTATATATCAAATCTTTTAAAAACTATTCCAGATAACTACTATAGTTTTCCTCTCCTAAATTCCCAGTGCTGTCAACTGGCTTCACCCTTGTACTGACATTTAATGTATGTGGCATAACAAAAAAAATACATATACACTCTGGAGGCAGACAGTCCTGGATTGAAGTCCCCTGGACTATGATTTCAGCTTACCAGCAGTGAAATTAAACACCAAAAAACTACAAGTTCATTTGATAAAGAAATGAATGTTTATAAATCAATATTCAAAATAGCTGCACACATCTGTTTTCACTTGAATAATAATTAAAAAAAACACATTGTGACAAATTTTATAACCTTAACTTAAAATACACGAATATTAACATTTACTAATATATTTACATATTTTTACATCATCAACAAATCTGAAGAAACACAGCATATGTTATTGTTTTAACACAGAAGGTTTTGACTAGTCTTTGAAAATTGATCCAGGAATGTGCACTGCATTTAGTTAGAAAACATATTTCAACTTTCTCTAAACTCCTAGAGAACACCTACTCACACAAAATATTCCAAGGCCTCAGTTTTTGTTTTTCTTTTTTCTTTCTTTTTTTTTTTTAAAAAAGCAGTTTTATTTAATCTTAAGGGACTACAAAACTGCTCTGTTTAAAAATATGAAAATTCCTATAGTATTTAAGGGTATGCTTTTATTTTTCCCATAAAAATTACTTAATTGAACATTAAGCTTCTAATAAAAGTTATAAATATGCCATTATGTTTGATAATATGCACTTCATGATTTGAAACAGCTACAAATGAGTTCTTGTACAATAATACCCTTTTGAGGTAGGGCCAGCAGTGATCCCATTCACAAAGGAGTCAATGAAATATGACTTCCTAGTGAAATGCTGTAGTTAAATTTCTTTTCTTAAAAATCACATTTTCTTATTAACCTGCCTGACTTATTTTACAAGTGAAGAGATATGTTTTGAGTGTTTGGGGAGAAAAAGTATCATTAAGATATAGCTCAGAAAGGAAATTACCTTAAATATTAGATACTTAAGTATTTGGATTACAGTTACCTGAATACATCTACTTAATCAATAGAAATTACCAGCAGAGGACTGCAAAATTTGTCGGCAAGACAGTATTTTCCATATTTAGTTTTTCCTGAGGTTCAACGCTATATATTTTCCTACTCAAAGACCCTCGCAAAGTAAGAAATGAATTATAATCCTGATGACAAGCCAAGAGCTCTTTAATCAGTGGGTTTTATTGCTCTAAGCTTTGTTTATGTTCCCTCTCTGAGCATTAGATAAGTCACGCATTATAAAAATAATTAAAACAAAACAAAAAACACCTAAATGAGATCTCCTTAAAGTATCTTTGCACAAAGATGATTCTTAAAATTCCAAATTATTCAAGTATCTTTTTAAGCATATGGCTTCATATATTAGTAAAAACTGAAACAAATACATAAAATCTTTTAAGTTCTCATCTGTAATTCCATGGAAATCATTTACAAAAGTTATTTGCCTTCCTTAAAGCCTTCTCAGCATTGCCTTTGGCGAACTGGAATTCCATGCTGCATTACTGTAAGTTGCACTGAAAGTCTTCAAGACTTCTATTTGGGTGTTTAACTCCTAATTTTTCCCGAACTCTCCCTTCCCTTGATCTTTTCTTTTCGCTGCCATCACTGCAGCATTGGAGCACTCTATTACAAGCTGAAAAAGTTAAAATAAACACTAGGGCTACCCACAAACTCAGTTTTATAAGAAATCGAATTAAAAGCATGGCAGTTTTCCTCCACTTCTAAATCTAAACACAATGCCAGATTCACTTTTCAGTAACAAGTTTCTTAAATGTGCTCCCAAAGGAAAAAAAAAAAGTTCAGCTGCTTCAATATAAACATACCAGCAAACTAGATTCAAAGAACTGTCAATCATATACAGGCAAGCATAATTCTCAGAGGGTTCTAAATTATATTCATGTTGAATGGAATCAATTTCATGATTCCAAGACATTACTGTTCCCATCCAGTTTGACAATTGTTTTAAGATGCAGATTCATGTTGAGTTTATGCAATAGGTTCATTTTTGCTTTAATTTTTTTTTTTTGTTTAAATTCCATTAACACTCATGTTTATTATTTCAATTACTGTGCTTTCAATACAATGACAAAGCTGTACATCAGGATCCATGCTTCCAGTGTCCCTAGATCCATTTTTATAAGATGGATCTTTACATAGTCCAGACCATCCATTTGGTTTCTCCTTTATTTGTTGAAGACCTAAAAATATAAGGAAAGAAAAAAATAAGTAAGACAAGAAATTTGGAAAAGATTTTGGCTTCTTTGAGATATTGTTTGGCCTCTTGAGAACAAGTAACTACTTACGTGTAATAATTGGATCGATGTCTCTTGTCTGAGTAGCAACATCAGAAGCACAGACTTGTCCTATTTGGATCAGCAAAGACATAATATCTTCATACAATGGAGGAAATGCTCGACAAAAAGAGACCAAACTTGGCAGAGTTGGCATGAAAAAGGCATATCGCTTAGCCTGTGTTAAAACTGTTGGAAAGAATGAAACAGAACTTTTTCCTTAACAGATATAAATTTAACACACACTAGGACTATACAATATACTAAGCACCATACTCTGTGCTGAGGATACTAAGTTTTATACAACATGATCCAGCCCCTGGTTTCAGGGAACTCACAATCTAGTAATAATCAATCATCATCGAGCTCTGGTAGCATAGTGGCTAAGACACTTGCCTGCTAACCAGACGGCTGGCGGTTCAAACCCACCAGCCACTCCTCGGAAGGAAGGTTGGACAATCCTACTTCCGTAGTGATACTGCCTCGGAAACCCAAAGAGGGGTCGCTATGAGTCGGGGCCGACTCAACGGCACATAACAACAACAACATCTAACACATAAATTATTATGTCAAACCACAGTGATAAGTATATGACATGCATTATTTCACTTAATTCTCAAAATCATATGAATGAAGAAAATACTATTATGATACCCATTTTACATATGAGAAGACTTTTAAACATTAGACATTAAGAAACTTATTCAAGGTCACACAGCCAGGTTAGTGGCAGAAGAGGGACTGAATTCAGACACTTCAAACTCTTGATGATTACAAATGATTGTAACATAATGAGGTGTATATAACGGAAACAAAGACAAACAGGGTGTGTGGTAGTTAAGTTTGTGTGTCAACTTGGCTGGGCCTGGTTGAGTGGCTGGGCAGCTAGATGTACTTATTCCCCATGGTGAGATTAGTAATTAACTCCATGGTGGAATCTACTGGACCAGCTAAGTAGCTGTGGTCTGCTTCCAGTATTTAAGAAGCAACTTTAAGAAAGGTCTCCAGCTGATGGCACCCTTGAACTCTGCATGTAGCCAAGTTGTTGTTCAGCAGCCTGTCATGTTGCCCTGCCACTCTTGGGAGTTTTAGTGGACTTTAATTCATGACCTGCCATGTGGTTTGGTAATATTGGGACTATGCCTTTTCACCTGTCAACCTTGGGTTTGTCAGCCTCAGCAGCCAGCAGCTGCCTGAGTGAAGAAAAGCCTCCAGCTTCAGTGGGCCAGGAGCAAGAGGCAGAGCTGAAGCCCAAGGTTGAGGGGCTTTCATCCAGCCCCTAAGAACCTGGCACCTGGAACTCAGACTTCTAGCCTCCAAAATTGCAAGAGAATAAACTCCTGTTTGTTCAAGTCATCCCATTTGTGGTATTTCTGTTAGAGCGGCACTAGGTAACCAAAACAGGGTATAACTAGCAAATTGAGAAAGAATAAGTAATCACTTAAGAAGGACTGAATTATAATATCTTTTAAAGCATATTTTTACACCATTTTGGTCTACAGACCAGAAGTTAGATAAATGTTAAATATGCTTTAGAACTTAAGGAAACAATATATTTATCTCATTTCTCTATATATTTTTTCTGGAAATCTAAGCATTTGTAAGACATCATAACTTGTTTTCTAGTGACATAATTATATACAGAAACAGATTTGGTTTTCATTATAAGATGTGAAAAGCTTATTACATTTACTAAAATCAATACATATTCATTCACAAAATGAAAGATTTAATGTGCCTATTCATCTCTTCTATACTATAAATGACACTTATAAATAGGAAAACTTTCAAAAGAAGAATAATTCAAAAGATAGGATGTTAAACTAATAGTTAATTACAAAAAAACATACTAGGTCACTAAATTCAGAAGATATATGTATTGATTTATGTTTGAAGTTGTTATTGGTTGGCTACACACCTGTTAGCAAAGTTCCCATGACATTGACAGCCAAGCGAGCCACACTGAGTGACTTTGGTAATGCATACTGGATACACAAGTGAGAAAGCAGCTGAATAGCAAATATCTGCAATATAAAATCCAAATATTACATGTTTCTGAAGAATATTTTTTATTAAAAATTATAATTTTTAAAATTTAACTAGCAATACTGGAGGGAGATTAAAAATTTCCTAAAATGCTCATTACCTGTTTTTCAAGTTCTGGCTGTGCAATAAGCTCAGGTATGAAATCCAGACAGATGTGCATAGATGGAATACCTGCAACCGTCAGAGGCAAAAGTTCACATGGATAACCCTATCTCAACGAGAGGGGGAAAAAAAGGTTAGAAATAAAATAATTCGAAGTTAAATACAGATAAAACTATAAATAAAGTTTTCACTTCTTTCTAGGAAAGCTGCTTAGAAGGCTGAAGTGGTCTACCCATATCTTGGACTCCACTTTTCTGATGTACTAAAATAAGGATACATTATCTGAAACACTTTATTAGATTTTTTTTTTAAAATCTGTTACATTTGTGTTATCTTCAGTTTTTAAATGATCTCTATTAATTTAGTATTCAAAGCCCTCAAGAAAATTAAGTTCAGCCACAAAGCATCATTCTTTGAAAACAGACCTGAAAGTGAACAAGCTTAGCAATGTTTGGATCCGCAATATACATTTGGTGCAACAGACAACAGATAAGGCACTGAACTTCTCGAAGGTTACAGAGCAAATTATCTTCTCCTTCTTCCATTTCCTTATTTGGAGTACTGGTAGTAATAACACTTTGTACATTCCATAGCAAGCTGTCTGGATTGACACGTTTTGCCTTTTCCTCTTCAGTAGGTAAACAAATCTCTAAGAGAATCTGAACAGCTGCACTATCCTACAAGCAAATAAAACATAGCAAATGTAAGATGCTTCTGAGAAGTTTGTCTAAACACAAAATCTGATTTTCTTTTCACATTAACAGAAATTATCAAATAATTAGTTTGTCTTTAAAAAAAAAAAAAAAAGCTACTCCTAAGAACAACAGAAGTGAACAATCTATGAGGCAATGGTTTTGACTTTTTAAGGTCATGAATCCTTTTAAGAATCTAAAGGAAACTATAGACATTTTCCTCATTAAAATAAGCATATGTAATCGCTCTCATCCAGTAGGAAGGACTACAGAAAAGAATACATGCATCTCTGAAAGAAATACAGCCATTTCCTGGGTTAAAAGAAAACAATTACTTGATCTAAGTGTTAAAGAACTTGATGATTATTAAGTAAGGCTAACCTTACTTTACAAGCATCATTCTTTGTTTTAGGAGTTTTTTATTGTTATTGTTCTGTTTTTATCTGCAGATTGCCTAGGAGTGAATCCTAGCTCTGCTACTTACTGTATTACACATACAGTACTGTATGTAGCCTTGAGCAAGTCACTTAACCTGAGTCTCAGTTTCCTAATCTATAAAAATGGAAATGATAATATTCACAGGTTCATTATAAAGATTAAATGAGTTAAAATACATTAAGAACTTATAATAGATCACCAGATATAAAAGCATTATATAAATGTTAGCAATTACAGTCCTCAATCCCTTATTTGAAATTCTTAGGGCCAGATATGTTTTACAACTTGAATCAAACATATTAAAATTTTGTAGCAAAACATACTAATATTCACATCAAATGGAACAAAATTAATAAATTGCTTCACATCAGCTCAGGTCAAGGTTTGCCACCAAGGAAGTTAACATCAGGTCAGGTTTACTGCCAACTTAACTACCAAAACAGTGTTTCTGTTTTCATATTGCTATACGCATATAAAATAATTGTGGACCTGTATTATTGCTAATTCCACTTATTGCCAATAAAAAGATTGCAAAAATCCTTGTCCAGAGCAAAGAAGAATGAAGAAAACCAAAATTCATGGATACAATCAGTCCTAGCGACTGGTACACCATCCTATCTTCGGCCTATATGACTATGAGACCAGAAGAACTAGATGGTGCCCAGCTACCACTGTCATCCACTTGGAAGGGGGTCTCTGTAGGAGATCCTGGATAGAAAGGAAGAACAATGTGGACAAAACTCAAAATCATTTGGA
>NW_006921783.1:2076809-2079236 GCF_000298275.1 Orycteropus afer afer | reverse complement strand
ATGTCATGAGACAAAGTATGTGAATTGCTGTATGGAAAGTGAATTTGCTCTGTAAATCTTCACCCAAATCACAATAAAATTAAAAAAAAAATAAAGATTACAAAAAATATATTTCACATTAAGAAAACATTACTGAATATTTTATCATTTTACATCTCCTGCACTTTTGAAAAATGACTACTTAATGCTTCAGTAAAATTCTATGTAGTTACCATGTTATGAAAATTATTTCTGATTTTACTAACAATCCAGCTGGTATTCAGAAGCAAAGGTAACACCATTCCAATAGGTTCTATAATAAACAGAATGCATAATACATCATCCTGGTACAAAGAGGACACAACATGTCATTGATTTAGTTGATTTCATTAACAGGAAAGCCCTTCCCCTTTTTGACTGAATTTCAGTTTATTACCTGAGCAGCCAGTAATGCATTTTTCAATTCTTCTCTGGTAACTTCTGGGGCATCTGTTTGTCCAACTAAACCTACTGTATTATTCTGGGAAGGCCTCTCTTGCTCTGCTGTTTCCTTCAGATGAGCACTAAGGTAGGCTTTAGAAGCAAGAAGATACCCGTTCAACATGTGCAGAGTAATATCCATCAGTGGGGGGCATCTGAACACAGAAAAAAAGAAAAGAAAAATACATAAGAATATACATTTATAAATTAGCCAGAATACAGCTAATCCAGTTTGAACTATAATGCAGTACAGTAAAGCTTTCCCCACTGAAATATTTATTCTCAAAAAGTATAAAATACATTTCTTATTCTCTGTATTTCAAGAGGTGCAAATGGCTAACTCACTCAGCTAACCAAAAGGTAGGTCTATGCCACCCGGCGGCATCTGAGAAGAAAGGCCTGGTGATCTACTTTGGAATAATCAGCCATCAAAAACCCTCTGGAGCACAGTTTCACTCTGACACACGTGACGTTGGTATGAGTCAAATCTACGCAACAGCAACTGGTACTTGATATATTTCAAGATACAAGTAAGAAAGAAAACAAATTAAATTAGCAATCACTACAATTTAAAATTCCAGGCTCTTAGAAAACACCATCAATTCCACTTACTCGTCTCTTTCATGGAAAAAACTAGCACTTAAGATTAAATAGGCACTACAATTTTGTTTGTAACTATGAAACACTGAAAACAACTTAAATGTCCATCAATATGTAAATGGATAAATAAACCATGCAGTGTTTCTCAAAATTGAAGATAGGAAATATCTGGAGTGTTTGCTTAAAAAAAAATAAACAAAATCCCAAACTTCAACCCAGACATTGTAAATGAGTTTAGAGAGGGCAGGCCTGGTAATCTACAAATAGAAGACTATGTATTTAAGATTTATTCATTTAAGAAAAATTGAAGTAGAATTATGCATGTTAAAATGGAAAACATGTTGAGAAGAGTAAGTTTTAAAAATAATAAAATAATGCTTATACTACTCCTTATATTCTTAAAAAAACTACACTAAAAAACAAAAAACTATTTATAAATACACAGAAAAGTAAGGCTACGTACACAACATGATGATAGCTAAAGTTACTTCTGGAGATGAAACTGGGATTGGTCAAAAGAGATCAAGGAGGAACTTTGGTTTACAATGGAAGAACAGTAGATAGTGAATAGGGCAAGACTTCACTATACAAGCTTTTCTTGTTGTCCTATCTTCTGTGTTATGAAATGCTTACTTAATTAAACATTAAATTAATGCACATTATGAAAACTTTCATACATATATAAGAGGGAGTAGTATAGTGAACCCTGAAGCATCCATAACCCAGCTTCAGTTATCTAGATGTGGCCCGTCTTGTTTCATATACACCCCGACCCACCTTCCTACCACAATCACTGGGTTAGTTCAAAGTAAGTCCTATAAACATATCATTTTATATATTTATATCTTTTCACATTGTTTGACATTTTTTAAAACCATGTGAATGATACCTTGGTGAAAAAATTAAAGGAAAGAATTAAATTAGATGTTCAACCCAATAAAAACATAAATGAAAATAGGAATCCATTTTCCACTTACAAATTACAAAATATTACATTAAATAATGTAGGAAGGAATACAGTATCAAAACTGCTATGAAATAATTCAACTTTTCTAGATGCCAGAATGAAAATATGAGTCAAAAGATTTTTAAATGAGCATGTTACTTTTGCCTCTCAATAATTCCAGTTTTCAGGCTGTTCTAAGGAATATCCAGAAGTATGGGGAAATGTAAACAAAACTGTCAGCAAAGTACTACTGATAAAAGCAAAAATTGGAGGGAAAAAGTGTCCAACAATAGAGGGTAGGGTTAAGATTAAAGCAGAAAATGTGGTCACAGCCAGCTACCCAGAGGGACCGAGTAGTTGATCCTGCGGGCTTGGGACCATAGTTGCAGGGGACATCAAGCTCAATTGGCATAACATACTAT
>NW_006921783.1:2071369-2076255 GCF_000298275.1 Orycteropus afer afer | reverse complement strand
TAGCAGTCTTTAAAGCAGCTATTATAAATATGTTTAGTTTGAAATGGACAAATACAAGCAAAGTAATCACCGGGAAAAAGAAAGCAAAAAAAAAAAAAAAAAAAAAACCGGTAAAAAAAAAAAAGATTAAAGCAGAAAATGGAATACTATGTAGTCAATTAACCTATCTATTAACATGAGAAAAGGCTCAATTTGTTAAGGAAAAATTGAGGCTACCAAAACATTACTTACACTATGATAACAAAACTTAAATAAAGAAAAAATACATAAACATATAAATGTATAAATGAAGCTTTATGAACCAGTTTTAAGCAGAAGTTCTGAGAAAATACTCAAATACTAAATTTTAGGAAGCAGTGTTTCTCTTGTTTGCTTGGTTCTATTCAATTCTTTACATAAGGAAATTAATAAACAAGTATTGTGCCTTAGTCTACCACCTTTAAAATGGGCCAACGGACTAACATACAGAGAGGAATTCTATTTGTTTTTTATGTTTTAAATTTTTTATTGTGATATGGGTGAAAGTTTACAGAGCAAATTCATTTTCCATACAACAGTTCATAGCCATTTGGTTGATGAGACTGATTGCAATCCCCACAATGTAACAGCTCTCTCCCCACTTCCTTCCTGTGGTAACTTTTCCCTATATCCAGGAATGCACAGGAAATAAGGACATAGGGAAAAGGCACCACAGAAAAGAAGAGCATTCCTGGCCTTTGAGCAATCTCCCTGTGCAAATACTGCCCCTTTCTGATCTCTCATGGTTGACTGCTCTAAGGAGTGTACCTACCTGGTGTAAATGTTCACCTTATACGCCTGTTTATTGTTTGGCTGGAAGCCACTGGAGCGAGTTCAATCCCAGGCCTGAAGGACACCTAGGGAGGAATTCTGGTGTTTTTTTTTTTTTTTTATTTCACCCTCTTACTATGTAACTAAATGATTAGGCACAGAAAAACATGACCTTAAGCACTGCAATTATTTGTGAAAAGACCAAGCATTTTGTCCAGACTTACGAAAACGAAACAAAAGGTGATGTAAGGACAAACAGTATCAAGTTTCAAATCAATATAAAAACTTTTTTTAAAAATTAATAAACTCTGTATAATTTAAAACTTGTGGAAGAATCTGCTTCCAGAACAAGTGGAAGTAATTCAGGCAAAAATAGATTTTGAATACAGATAAATCATTTATTTTAGAAGTGGCTATTTTCTAGAAGTGTTACTTACCGTGGATTTACTCCTATTTTTACTTTTAGACTTAAAGTCATTTATACTGTTTATTCTCTTAATTCCTATTTTTTAAGAGACATTGAGCTCACCAACCATATTTGGTTGCTTTTGCCACTTCAAGAATGCCATCCCTGTGCCTGATGACAGTTAAGTATATGCACGTAGTATACCCTAGTTCGTTTCCCTAAGTACAATTTCATTCCCCTCTAACCTACCTAGCACAAAGCCTCTCTTCCAAAATCATCTCTGCCTGCTCTTCTCAAAAATCAACCCTCCACACCAAGTCTTTTACATTCTGGCTTCCATGCTTTTGCTCCCACTATTCTTTTTCCCAGAATCCTTTCCTTAATTTCCTAATTCCTATAATATAATAATTCCTGTAATATCTGTTCATCAAAACCCTATCTTTATCCTTTAAAATAGTTCTCAAGTCCCATCTCCTCCACAACATCTTTCCCAAACTATGAACAGTATTCACAGCCTATATTATTTATCTGTACAACCTTTCATTTATTTCCCATGCACATGATAATGCCTTTAAAACCAAGACCTTCAACTTTGATATTGCTTAATACAGAACTAGAAATTCAAATATTCTATTCTAATTAATTAACTCTTCCTATTGAGATGAAGTCACTTGAAAGCAATTGCTTAAATTTGGCAATTGGCAAAAATTAAGAGTCACATGTGAAATCAATGACACTAATGTCACAATTAAGGATGGCAAAATGTTTTAATGGATGGAATGATTCACACTGAACCAATTTTTCAAAAGCCCTTTTCTAAGATGCTAGCAGAAACAGTGTCATTCTTTACTGGTCTTCACCGTGGGGAAGAAAACAGTCACTACTAATGGTTGCCAATACCAAGAAAAACATTTCTCTAAGGCTAACCCACTGCCATCGAGTCGATTCTGACTGAACTTCCCAGGGTTTCCAAGGATATAAATCTTTATGCAAGCAGACTGCATCATCCTTCCCCCACAGAGTGGCTGGTGGGTTCAAACTACTCACCTTCTGGTTAGCAACCCAATGCTTTAACCACAGTGCCACCAGAGCTCTCTAAAGCTAGATTTTATTAATCACATATCAAATATTAACCTGAATATAGAGTTCAAGAATATTTATTGTTGTTGGTATGTGCCGTCGATTCGGACCCGACTCATAGCAACCCCTCCTTGGGTTTCCAAGGCATAGAATATAAACAAAAAAAAAAAAAAAAAAAAAATTCCACAGGCCACACTGTCACTCATCTGCAAGAACTGAATTTCTTAATTTCTTTTAATTCTCCAAAGTATAGCTCTATAATTAAAATGAAACTCAGATAACACGTACCTGTGAACTCTCTGATCACATCTTAAGACAATGAGAGGATCTATCATCAGGTCATTCTGAGTATACTTTTGTTGTCGTACAAACTTTATTGAAGGTTGCAGTGCATTAACTGTCATTACCCACAGCCTAATAAGAAAATAATCACATGTTCAAGAATAGCTGCATTATAATCAAAACAAATTTCCTGTAGCCATCCAGTACTTTCTATCTTAGAAAGATATATTCAGGAAAAATATCAGAAAACAGTATAAATGAACTTTGAAAATTTAAAGACAATAGTAATCTAATCTATTATTTTAGTCTCTAAAGTAAATAAGGATAAAGCAGTAAACACAAAGCAGTCTCAAAATCTTCACAGTTGTAGTGGAATAATCATGGCACATAAAATAAAAACATGAATTAAAACCTCAGTTATACCATACTTGCTGTACAACTCTAAGTAAGTCACTTACCCCTCTGAACTGTTTCCTCATTTGTAAAATAGGAATAATGCAATACTTACAAATGAAGTAATACATATCAAGATACTCTGACACTGTAGCCCCATAAATATAATTCATCAGTCTATGCTTGTCTTCAAAAAAGCTCAATCTGAGACTAGGTATTGATAGACTATAAAAATGTATATCAGAACTACTGAGAAACATATCAATATTGAGTACCTCATCTCTCACAGTGAAGCCCAGGAACCCACACAAACACACAAAGAACCGAGAAAGATCTCTTACAGTGAAGCCCAGAACCTACACAGAGAGTTTGCCTCACTCTTAAATCTAAGCAAACAGACAAAGATCAGACACTTAAAGAAAGCTACTACTTTGAAAACAGTCGAAGTATGTATAGGCAAATCTCGTTTTATTGTGCTTCACTTTATTAGGCTTTGCAGATAATTGTATTTTTTTACAAACTGAAGATTCATGGCAACCCTGTGTTGAGTAAGTCTATCAGCACTATTGTTCCAAAAGCATGTGCTCACTTCTTGTCTCTGTGTGACATTTTGTTAAGTCTCACAATATTTCAAACTTTTTCATAATGCTATTACACACTCTTTTCATAAGGTTTGCAGTAGCCAATTTATTTTTTGAGAAGTGGACCTGGCTGCATCCTTCTTCCTAGTTTGTCTTAGTCTGGAAGCTTTGCTGAAACCTGTCCTCCAGGGTGGCCCTGATGGTATTAGAAAAAAAAATGGCCACTGAAAACATTATGAGAAGCAGAGAAACACTGTCTAGTATAGTGCTGGAAGATGAGCCCCTCAGGTTGGAAGGCACAATGGGGAAGAGCTGCCTCCTCAAAGTAGAGTCGACCTTAATGACATGAGTGGAGCGAAACTTTCTGGACCTTAATCTCCCCCTGTTGCATGACTCAAAATGAGGAAAAAATAGCTGCAAACATCCATTAACAATCAAAACATGGAATATACAGAATATAAATCCAGGAAAATTGGAAGCTGTCAAAAATGAAATGGAACACGCTGGGATCGATATCCTAGGCGTTAGTCAGCTGAAATGGACTGCTATAGACCATACTGAATCAGACAACCAGACAGTCTATTATGCCAGCAATGACAAATTGAAGAGGAATGGTGTGGCACTCATTGTCAAAAAAAAAAACATTTCAGTATCTATCCTGAAGTACAATGTGTTAGTGATAGTGCAATATCCCGCTACAAGGAAGAAACAATTTTTATTCAAATTTATACACCAACCACAAAAGCCAAAGATGAAGAAACTGAAGATTTTTACCAACTTCTGAAGTTTGAAATTGACCACACATGCAACCAAGATATATTGATAATTACTGGTGACTAGAATGCAAAAGTTGAAAAACAAAGAAGCATCGGTAGTTGGAAAATATGGCTTGGTTATAGAAATGATGCTAGAGATTGCATGACAGAATTTTGCATTACCATCGGTAATACCTTTTTAAAACAACATATATGGTGATTATACACATGTACCTCACCAGATAAAATACACAGGAATTAAATTGTCTACATCTGTGAAGACAGACAATGGAGAAGCTCAGTATGATCAGTAAGAACAAGACAAGGGCCAATCGTGGATCAGATCATCAACTGTTCATATGCAAGTTTAAGCTGAAGCTGAAGAAAATTAAGACAAGTTCACAAGAGCCAAAATATGACACTGGGTATATCCCACCTGAAGTTAAAGACCATCTGAAGAACAGATGTGATACACTGAATGTTGTTGTTGTTGTTGTTATGTGCCGTTGAGTCAGCCCTGACTCATAGCGACCCCTCCTTGGGTTTCCTAGGCAGTATCACTACGGAAGTAGGATTGCCCAACCTTCCTTCCGAGGAGTG
>NW_006921783.1:2053196-2070929 GCF_000298275.1 Orycteropus afer afer | reverse complement strand
GACACTGTGAAGAGGTAACTATGGGGAGGAAGTGGGAGGGTAGCTGTTGCATTGTGGTAAACTGTGGTCAATGACATGAGACAAAGTATATGTGGACTGCTGTATGGAAAGTGAATTTGCTCTGTAAATCTTTACCCAAATCAAAATAAAATTAAAAAAAAAAAAAGAAATATGCAAGACCCGGAGATGAAAAATCAGAAGGAAAGAACACTCTCATCATTTCTCAAACTGCAAGAACTGAAGAAAAATTAGTCAAGCCTCAAGTTGCAATACTGAAGGGTTCTATGGGCAAAAAACTGAACAATCCAGGAAGCATCAAAAGAAGATGGAAGGATCCTTGGAGAGAACAATCATGGGAGAAAGAAGGGCTGTTTATGCACAGGGAGACAGCTCAGGGGGCAGGAGTGCATGGAGGGATAGACGTAGGGAAGAGGAAACTACTGGGAGGAAGTGGGAGGGGAGCTGTTGCATTGGGGTAAATTGTAGCCAATGTCATGAGACAAAGTGTATGTGAACTGCTGTATGGAAAGTGAATTTGCTTTGTAAACTTTCACCCAAATCACAATTTGGGTGAAAGGAAAAAAAGAAGAAGATGGAAGGAATACACACAGTCACTATACCAAAAGAATTGGTCAGTGTTCAGCCATTTCAGAAGGGATATATGATCAAGAATCAATAGTACTGAAGGAAGAAGTTCAAGCTACACTGAAGGAACTGGTGAAAAAAAAAAAGGCTCCAGAAATTGGAATACCCACTGAGATGTTTTAAGAAATGGATGCAGCACTGGAGGCTCTAACTTGTTCATAACAAGAAATTTAGAGAGAGCTACCTGCCCAAAAGCCTGGAAGAGATCCATATTTGTGCCCATTCAAAAGAAAGGTAATCCAACAGAATGCAAAAATTATCAAACAATATCACTAATATCACCCACAAGTAAAATTTTGCTGAAGGTAACTAAAAAATGGTTGCGGCAGTATATTGACAGAGAACTGCCAGAAATTCAAACTGAATTCAGAAGAGAAGATGGAACAAGGGATATCATTGCTGATGTTAAATGAATCTTGGCTGAAAGCAAAGAATACCTGAAAGATGTTTACTTGTGTTTTATTGACTACGCAAACTCATTCAATTGTTTGGATCATAACAAATTATGTATGCTGAGCAAATAATTAGAGACAGTGGATTATACAATGAAGAATGCGGCATTAGCATCAGAGGAAGACTCATTAATCCCCTGTGATATGAAGATGACACAGCCTTGCTTGCTGAAAGTGAAGAAGACTTGAAGCACTTATAATGAAGATCAAAGACTACAGTCTTCAGTATGGATTACACCTCAACATAAAGAAAACAAAAATCCTCACAACTGGACCAATAAGCCACATCATGATATACAGAGAAAAGATTGAAGTGGTCAAAGATTTCATTTTACTTGGATCCACAAAGAACACCCACAGAAGCAGCAGTCAAGAAATCAAATGACATACTGCATTAGGCAAATCTGCTGCAAACGACCTCTTTCACGTGTTTAAGATTAAAGATGTCACTTTGACGACTGAAGTGCACCTGACCCAAGCCACTGTATTTTAACAACCTCAAATGCTTGTAAGAACTGGACAATGAGGAAGGAAGACCACAGAAGAACTGATGCATCTGAATTGTGAAGGTGAAGAATACTTACTGCACCATGGACTGCTAGAAGAATGAGCAAATTGGTCTTGGAGGAAGTACACCCAGAATGTTTTTTAGAAATGAGAAAGGCCAGACTTTGTCTCTCATATTTTGGTCACTTTGTCAGAAGGGCCAGCCACTGGAGAAGGGTATCATGCTGGGTAAAGTAGAGGATCAGTTAAAAAGAGAAAGACTCTCAACGAGATGGGCTGACACACTGGCTGCAGCAATGAGTTCAAACACAGCAATGATTGTGAGAATGGCATAGGATTGGGCAGTGTTTCGTTCTGTTGTACATAGGGTTGCTATGAGTTGAACCAACTTGATGGCACTTAACAGTAACAATAACATTACACACTTAATAGACAGTACAATGCGAACATGATTTCTATATGCATTGGTAAACCAAAAAGTTTGTCTCACTCACTTTACTGTGGTATTTACTTTATTGCAGTGGTCTGGAACCGAACCTGCAATATTTCCGAGGTATAACTGTAAACAGAGAAAAAGGAACTCAAAACAGAGAATACAGGGGGCAGAAGAGAACTTAAGAAAAAGCTACTATTATATCTTTAAAGGATTAGGAATATTTTATCCACGAAAGAACAAGAGGCACTTTAAAACATTCAGATAAGAAGTCTTAGAAATTAAGAATAATAATAGATTTTTAAAAAAATTTAAATGAAAGGTCAGGAGATAAAATGAAGGAAATATCTATGTACTTTTGAAAGTATATTCAAAAACCAAAAAAATGGAGGAAAAGAAAAGTGAGAAAAAGCAGAATAAATGCAGGAGGTCTAAAATCTTAATTACCGGAAATTCAAGAAAACAGGAGAAGAAAGTATTGGAGAGAAAAAAAGGCAAAATGAAGCATCCTAGAAACGAAGACTCCATACTAAACCGGCCAACCAAGGGCCCAGCACTATCAATGAAAAAAACACTCAGATCAAAATACACCACCATGGGACCAGGTTTGCTAGTCTGATAGAGCCTGATGGAACCACTGAGACTATGGTCCCTAGCTGCCCTTCAGGTCTGGAATTGAACCCACACCTGTGGCTTCCAGCCAAACAAAAGACAGGCATATGAGATGCACATTTACCTGAGGTAGATACCCTTTTTGGAGAAAACAATCATGGGAGAAAGAAGGGCTATTTATGCACAGGGAGACAGTTCAGGGGGCAGGAATGCATGGAGGGATGGACACAAGGAAGAGGTAACTATCGGGAGGAAGTAGGAGGGGAGCTGTTGCATTGGGGTAAATTGTAGTCAATGTCATGAGACAACATGTGTGTGAACTGCTGTATGGTAAGTGAACTTGCTCTGTAAACTTTCACCCAGATCACAATTAAGAAAAAAGATACACCATCCTGAAATTCCAGAAAACAGTGAAAGTAGTAAAAGCTTTAAGAGAAAAAAAGATCAGGAATTGGGATAGCATCAGATTAGTCAACAGCAATAACAGAAGCCCTAATTTATTAGAATGATGCCATCAAATATCTGACTGTAAAAATGAGCTAGATTTCTATATCCAAGCTAAATATCAATTACATGTGAGAAAAACATTTTTCACTCATGCAAGATTATCAAAAAACATTAAGTATCCCAGACACCATTTCTCAGGAAGCCATCCGAGTGTGGGCTCCATTCAGTACAATGAAAGAGTAAATCAAGAAAAAAAAAGTATATGAAATCAAACAAAGAGGAAAGACAGCGCAATTACAGGATGGTAGCTGTGCATGTCCAACATTGTAACATGAAGATTAAAGACTTTGAAAGGAATGTTTCCAAGAAAAAAGTGTTACTATATTATCTAATGCCTTATAACTGACCCTCAAGGAAATTTCCCCTCAGTAATGCAGTTTGGGGATATTAGTTATTGGGACAAAAAAAAAAAAAAGAAAACAAACAATTAAGCAAATGGACAAGAATTAACTCACATTAACACAAAGTGTGTGCACTGGGTGGAAGTACTGACAGTTGTAAAACAAAGCAAATGTGATCACAATATAGCACATAGCTCAACTACAAATAACATGCTCACTGAATATTTAACCAAAATATTTGATATAACTGGGAAAAGTAAGAGAGAGGAAGTATATGTTGGAAGGGATAGGGACACACAGGGGAGGAAGTAAGAAAGAATACTAAACCTTCATCTTGTATAATAGGAAGTCAACAGACAATTTCTAATATTGGAAAATGAGGAAATGCAGTATAAGCATATTAAGATATGGGAGGGTGGTTCATAAATGTCAGAATAAAAAGATAAAAGAACTGAAAATAGTTGTCTCTGGGAAGCTAGAGTCTAAAATGGTAAAGGAGACTTCATATACTATTTACTTTCTTAAGTTACGTGCAATTATTACTTTGTAATAAATTTATAACTGAATGAAATTAAATTATAAAATAGCTATAAAAATAAGTTAAATTATAATAAGCACAAAACCAAACCCATTGCTGTCGAGTAAATTCCTACTCAGAAACCCTAGAAGGCAGAGTAGAACTGCCCCACAGGGTTTCCAAGGCTGTAAAGATTGCCTCATCGTTACCCAGCAGAGCGGCTGGTGGGTTAGAACTGCCAACCTTTCAGTTAGCAGCTGAGTGCTTTAGCCACTGCACAACTAGCATGCCTTAAATTCTAACACTAATTGAAAATTACATTGAAAAAGTGTAACTACTCCTAGACCTACTGAATCAAAATTTCAGTCAGGCAGGCCTGGAATTCTTTGTGGGTTTTTTTTTTTCTGCTCATGGTGATTCTGATAAAATCTAAGGGCCAAAAAAGACCCATTTTGTTAAAGACAAAGTAATTACTCCAGGGTTTCCCAAACTCTGATGCACACTGGAATCACCTGGGGAATCTTTAAAACTACTGATACGGCTTACTCCCATTCACCACCATTCTGATGTAATTGGTATAAGATACAACCTGGACATCAGGATTTTTTTCCTTCTTTCTTTTTTCAATAGCTCCCTTTTCCCTTCTCCTTATCACCCCCCATCCAACCCCTGAAAATCACAAATCTACTTTTGTCTCAATCCATTTGTCTATTCTAGATATCTCATATAAATGGTATTATGCAATACGTGTCCTTTTGGGTCTGATTCACTTCATTTAGCATAATGTTTTCAAGGCTTATCCATGTCGTAACATGTATCAAAACTTCATTTCTCTTTATGGCTAAGAAATACAGTATGTATACACCACATTTTGTTTATCCATTCTTCAGCTAATGGACCCTGGGCTGTTTTCACTTGGACATCAGCTCACCAGGTGATTTTCATTGTGCAGTCAAGTTTAAGAACTACTGCAATGATGCAAGACATAATAGTGATCTATGCCATAATTCACAAAAAACTAAAAAGTGGAACATTTTAAGGTTTCTCTCTATTAAGACAAAGCTTTAGTCTTTTTCTTAAAGTTGTATCAATTCTTTAATTACAGTCTTCAGAAAGGAGTTATATTGTTCAACACTCAAAAAATATTGATATAAAGGATTTTGTAAAAATATTTTTCAATGATTAAGGTTAGGTTAGAAGCCCTGGTGGCACAGTGGTTAAGTGCTCTGCTGAGAACCAAAAGCCTGGAAGATCGAACCTACCAGCCACTCTGAGGGTAAAAGAAGTGGCAGTTTGCTTCTGTAATGATTTACAGCCTTGGAGACCCTACAGTTCCCTCTGTCCCATAGCGGCAAAGTTTAGATTATTACATTTATCTATTACATGTAACAATACACTGAAATTACCTTCTCGGCATAACAGTATTAAGAACCATCCATAGTTTATTGACTGTTTGAAGAATTCTCCGTGGAACCCCTGAATTCAAGAGCTGGTTCATATTGGATGTTAACACTTCCGCGTATGGTATTAGTTCACTGGCAGAGAGTAGGGTTAAGTGTTCTAAGATCTGCATCACTTGTGTGTGACTTACAGGGACAGCTGAAAATGCTAAAAAGAAAATTTAGTGGTCACAACCTAAATTTTATAAAGCTTTCTGAGCTGAAAGCAGCATTCCTCTCTCAGACTTTAGGCTAAACAAACAAACAAAAAAAACTACTAAGCATTGTTTTGGCTAAACTTACAAATAAAAGGCCCAGAAAAATTCATTTATAAGTACAGCTGTTATTTCAAGAAGAACAAACAAAATAAATTTCAATTTTTAAATCATATCAGTGACCCAAAGACAGTATCATTTTCTTGATGATTCAGTCTGATTTTAAAAATAAACTGAAACAGGAAAATATATTCATGTGTTGCTTTTGGAAGTAACGTTCATTGTAAAGATTCAAACTTCTTAATTTAAAAACTACCCAGAATTGTGCTCTCCAGTACAAAAGCCATTAATCACATCAGCTACTCAGCATCTGAAGTGTAGCTAGTCCAAACTGAGATGTGCTATAAATATAAAATACATACAAGACTGCAAAGACTTAAGGGTAAACAAAAAAAAGCAAAATGTCTCATTAAAAGTTTTTATACTAATTACATCTTGAGATAATATATTGTATATATTAGGTTCAATAAAATGTATTAAAATTAATTTCACCTGTGTCTTTTTACTTTTTAATGTGGCTACAAGAAAGTTTAAAATTACATGTGTAGCTCACATTGTATTACTGTTTGACAGCACTGATCTAGACATTACTCTATTGCACTTATTCCTGACCAGAGTAGGATCTTCCTAAAACCACACTACCTATTTAGAGATACAACATAGAACCTATGAAGAAAAGATATAAGCATGTCAGAAAGAAATGGTTAAAACTCCTTAAACTTAGAGAACTATTTAAAGCATGTTCACGAAAGACTATTGTTATATCCCCAGGAAAATTCTACGTAATATTAAGATTTTAATAAGTTTAACATCTCTTTGTACTATTAATGGAGGAGAAGGAAGACTATATGAAATAAAATCTATACATGTACTATACCTTCTTGGAGCTGTTTAGGAGAGTGATTTTTGGCATTATTAGTCAGGAGCATTCGCCTTAACAGGGCATCCGTCCCTGTGATTTCTTCTTCACAGATCCAGTCATCCACAATACATAAATGTGGGTAGTTAGTTGCAAGAAGACGCAATAAAGCAGAATGCAACCCTTGAAAATTTACAAGAAGTCAATTGGATTCTCCATTCTTAAAGACCAGATGCTTTCCCACTTGTCTCCCAATTCAGTAGTTAAAACCAAAGTCACTGCTGTCGAGTTGATTTCGATTCATAGCGACCCCTCCTTGGGTTTCCAAGGCAGTATCTCTACAGAATCAGATTGCCCAATCGTCCTTTGGAGGAGTGGCTGGTGGGTTTGAACTGACAGCCTTCTGGTTAGCACGTTCAAACGCCTTAGGCATTATATTTGCTTAAATAGAGATCCCCAAGTGATTTGATTCAGTTAGTTGGGAATTACTACCTATAAAAGTAGTTCTCAAACTTTCTTCTACCCCATCCCAACATAAAAGTCTCCTATCAGGTAAACCTGCTTAACATAACAGAGGTTCAAAAGTTGTGGGGAAGGAAAGAAAGATGGGGGAAATAATGTCCATTTGGAGGAGATCATATATGGTTTAAAAAAAGGCCCCACTCAGAAATTATGATAAGCCTTTGTAGGAGAACATGCCCTCTCCTTCAACCCAGTTGTCCACTTTGAATGCCTAAAAGGTCTCAGGCCTTTTATGAGCATTTTTCCATGTCACCCTAATATACTTCAAGATAAGCAATATTGTCTCTATTCCACTGTAAGGAAACTGAGGCTGAAAAACATTTATTAACTTTTCCAAAGTCACACAGGCATGTCAGCAAACAGAAGCAGCACTAATTATTTCCACAAGAGGGTACATTTGTCTTCCTTCAAAAAGGATGAAAGATTAAAAGGAATGGAAAACCTTTCTTTTACTAAATCAAAAACATTTTATTTTAGTATAGCCTGAGTGTTCATGACCATTATCATATATTATGAATAATGAGAATATATGTGATAATACCATAAAATGCATATTTAGTTATATTAAGTATTACTATGCTAAATGTTTGTCATGTAAGTATCTAATAACTGTTGCTGTTACTACACGATAATCATCATCATCAGAGTAGTAAGAGTAGTAGTAATAGCAAAACCTAAAAAACAAAAACAAAAACAAAAGCAAAAAACTGCCATCAAGTTGATTTTGACTCCTAGCAACCCCCACTGGGCTTCCAAGATGGTACATTTTTACAGAAGTAGATTGCCCTGTCTTCCTTCCATGGAGTAACTGGTGGGTTTGAACGGCCAACCTTCTGGTTAGCAGTCAAATGCCTCAGGCACTGCACCACCAGAACTTTGTGATAGCAACAGTAGTATCAAAAAGTACTTTAGAACCGATCATCCCTTTATTACGCAACTTAGATCAAATCATCACTTAGTCCCAGTAGGGATAATAACTGCTTCCTTTCTCACAGAAACTGCTTAAACATTAATGTTTCTACATTTGAAAAAGTTACTGTAACAATCAAAAGTGGTATTATTTTAAAGTTCAAACCTCTAAATGCACATAGAAATATATGTACAGCTAAGACTATCACAAAATATTGTTGTTGTTGTTGTTGTTATATGCCGTCGAGTCAGCCCTGACTCATAGCGACCCCTCCTTGGGTTTCCGAGGCAGTATCACTACGGAAGTAGGATTGCTCAACCTTCCTTCCGAGGAGTGGCTGGTGGGTTTGAACCGCCAGCCTTCTGGTTAGCAGTCAAGTGCCTTAGCCACTATGCTACTAGAGCTCCCATCACAAAATATTAGTGTAAGTTAATCTACATTTCATTATCTTTACAGTGAAATATGTTAATTCTCAAATGATACCAAATATAACATCTTTCTTCAGAAATAGATTATGCAAAGACATAAGTTGTTGTCGTTATGTGCCGTCGAGTCAGCCCTGACTCATAGCGACCCCTCCTTGGGTTTCCGAGGCAGTATCACTATGGAAGTAGGATTGCCCAACCTTCCTTCCGAGGAGTAAGACATAAGTAAGTAAATGTAAATGCCTGCTTAAAGATAACCAAGGCAGGCTTGTGTCCCTCCTTGAAACCAACCGAAACAAAGAAAAAGAAAATTCTAACATAAAATAGAAAAATCCACACTCTGAAATGTTACAAGAAGAAAAGGTGTTTAATCAAGGAAAAAATTTAGTTTCAAAAAGATTACAGTATATCCATATTGTGGAGCAATTAGAAACACTAAGGTAGGTCTATGTCACCAACATGAAAAAGTCCCCAAGGTAAGTGAAAAAAGCAAATCTCTGAAGAAGGAGTATTACTAGTTATGCTTTAGGAAAAAAAAAAAAAAAATTTACTTGTGTATCTAGTTAGGTTCACCACATCAAATTGCTGTTTCAGTCAGTCAAAATAATTGAATACTTGCAATTACATGTGGTTCAACCTATAGAAAAAAAATGTCTGAAAAGACATGCAAACTGAAAACACCTGGTGTTTTTATTTTTTAAGGTGGAGAGGTTGGAAGGGAAAAAAGTAGCAAATTTAGTAAGAGAGGTGAAGAAGAATTTCACTCTTGAATTGTCTGAATTATTGACAATGAATACCTATTATACTTTTACAACATTACAAACTGTAAGTTATTTAATAATTAACTTTAGCAGTAAAAGCAAGTAAAGTAAATACCTCCCAACTCTTGCTGCAGCCCTTGAGCCTGTCGAATAAGGAATTTGATAGGAATCTGGTCCATCAAAGAAGAGGAGTATGATTTAGGCTTTCTCTGCATGGCAGCTGTCAGTCAAAGAGAAAGGGTAAAAATACACAGTCAGAAAAAACAGAAATCTCAACCTTCCACCCAAATAGCAACAAAAACAAGATCATTTAATTCACTTAAGATGTAAGTGTAGCACATAAAGAGTGAAGAATCACTATCAAAATAGTAGATACAAAGGAAGAGCAAGAACATACTAAGGTCAAGATCTGGAAAACGCCCTGAAATTGAAACTGGTGGTAGAAAAATCAGGAGTGAGAGAAGTGATCGGCAGTCTTACACTAAAAAAACCCTGTAAATCAAGACTTGCCCAAATACAATGACAAAAACCAAATGCAGTCATAGTAACACAGCTTAGAGCTTCATGATTCCAAAGTAACTCACAAAAAAGAATCCTTAACTTACTTGTATTAAGTACTACTGTGGTGACTGACTCTTTCAAAGTTAGGCAATATGAACTTGACTTCCTTCTCTCATGCCTCCTACCAAGTCAGCCAAATCCTTAATTTCTGTTCTTTCTCTGCTATCCTAATTCAGTGCCTACTCATCTTTTGTTTGAATATGACCCAATTTCCCTGCCTCCAATTTCTCATGTCTTTAATCCATGCTTCACACTACTGCCATAATCCTCTTATTTAAATACAGACTAAACCAAAAAGCCAAACCCACTGCCACTGAGTCGAGTCTGACTCATAGTGGCCCTTTAGGGCAGGGCAGAACTCCCCCATAGAGCTTCCACAACTATGAATCTTTACGGAGGCAGACTGATCCATCTTTCTCCTGCAGAACAGCTGGTGGGTTCAAATTAGGCCAGATCATCTTTCTCTGTGGGATCTCTGGTAGCATAGTGGCTAAGGCACTTGACTGTTAACCAGAAGGCTGGCGATTCAAACCCACCAGCCACTCCTCAGAAGGAAGATGGGGCAATCTACTTCCGTAGTGATACTGCCTGGGAAACCCAAGGAGGGGTCGCTATGAGTCAGGTCTTACTCGACGGCATATAACAACAACAACAACAACAATCTTTCTCTGACTCTATACTCAAAAACCTTCACTGGATTGCTAGAGGGCACACAGTAAAGTCCCTGACAATCAAACACTATCTTGCTCTGTCTCATCTCCCACCATATTCTATATATCTGCATCCTCATTTCATTCCATGGTACTGTGCTCCATCAGGGTGTGTGCACTTTGGAAAAAGTATACTCAGTATACTTTTTCTTTTTCAATTACAAATCACAAAATGTAAAGCTCAACAATTTTTTTTTTGGTTGAGGACCAAGATAGCAATATAAGAAGCATATAACTACAAATGTTAGAATAAAGATTGAGGATCACTGTTTAAGGCTCATCAACAACCTGTGATATGCAGATGATGCAACTTTGCTTGCTGAAAGTGAGGATGACTTGAAGCACTTACTGATGAAGACTGAAGACTACAGTCTGCAGTCTGAATTACCTTCAATATAAAGAAAACAAAAATCCTCACAACTGGACCAATAAGCAACATCACGATAAAGGGAGAAAAGATTGAAGTTGTCAAAGATTTCATATTACTTGGTTCTACAATCAACACCAGTGCAAGCAGCAGTCCAGACATCAGATGACATATTCCACTGGGCAAATCTGCTGCAAGAGACCTTTTTCAAGTGCTAAAGAGCAAAGATGTCTCTTTAAAGACTAAGATGCACCTAATCCAAACCAAGGTACTTCAGGTAGCTTCGCCTCATATGCATGTGACAGCTGGACAATGAATAAGGAAGACCTAAGAAAGTTGATGTTTTTGAGTTGTGGTGTTGGTGAAGAGTACTGAGAGTACCATGGACTGCTCGAAGAACTAACAAAGTCTGCCTTGGAGGAAGTGCAGCTGGAATGCTCCTTGGAGGCAAAAATGGCCAGACTTCATCTCACCTACTTTGGTCATGTTGTCAGAAGGGACCATTGTCTGGAGAAGGACACCATGCTGGTAAAGTGGAGGGTCAACGGAAAAGGGGAAGGCCCTTGGTGAGATGGATGGACACACTGGCTGCAACAATGGGCTCAAGGCATAGCAGGGATCATGAGGCTGACACAAGACCAGGCAGCTTTTCATTCTGTGGTACATAGGGTCGCTATTGGTCAGAGATGGCTCAACAGAACATAACAACAACACACTTCTTGATTAGTTATGTTGTTATTCGAAGCTGTGGAGTTGATTTCAACTCATAGCAATGTCATCTGACAGAGCAGAATTGCTTCGTACGGTTTTCTGGGCCTTAATCTTTATGGGAGCAGATCACCAGGTCTTTCTCTCAGAGCCACTGGATAGGTTTAAACTGACAAACTTTCAGTCAGCAGCCAAGCACTAAACCATTTGTGCCACAAGGGCTCCTCTGATGAGATGTATCCTCCATTTAAATTAATAAATTAGCATTCTAGTTTTGTATACCAATCTTTCATGAACTGAGGAAGAAGGTATCAGCAGGCAGTTTAAACAATAGTTAAGAGCATAGCTCCCAGTGATAGGCTGCCTGAATTCAAAGTCTAGTTTCAACACTCACTACTTAAAGGAAGTTACCTAACTTCCCTGTGCTCCAGTGTTCTCACCTGTAAAATAAAGATAACAATCATACCTATTGCACAGAATTATTGTTAAGAGTTACAGTAAATATCTGACACATAATAAGCACTCAATAAATGTTAACTTGTATTAGTAACATCTAGAGTCCCCAAGAACAGATCAGGGTAAATTATCAATATTTATGTTGCTAGACCTATAAAATTTAAGACAAAATCCTGAATACATTTTAATGATTCTATCAAAGAAAAAGCGCTACCTAAAGCAACGATTTCTCTTTATTATCTCTGTGAAATACACACTGAGGATGGTCTTAATCCAGTAATTACAAAAGGCTTATGAGATCATTGGCTACATATGTAACATGAATAATCACATTCCCAATTTTTTCCAATATATTGCTTTCAAGGGTCCCAATCTAACATATAACCTCAACTTCAACCAAACTAGAAATGTTTTAAATATTAACACTGTCTCTTGTTGCTTTTGTGGCATTTTAATCCTTAAAAAAATGGAAAATACCCTAATTCATTTATGAAAGTAGTGTAAAACTGATATGAAAGGATGAAAAAGGAAAGGGAGAAAAAAAAAAAAAAAGAAGAGGGAGCAAATAAAGGTCAACCTAATTTGCTTAAATATATATGGAAGAATCACCCAAAAAAACAAAAAAAAAAAAGCAAAGCAAATCCAGCACCATGCCATGATCAACTAGGTTCTACTCCAGGATTATAAAGATATTAATTATACAATGAATTATATAAAGAAACCAAACTAATTATTTTGATAAATGTCAAAAAAAAAAAAAAAAAATTTTTTACCGTAGTGCCTAAGGCACTTGACTGCTAATCAGAAGGCTGGCGGTTCAAACTCACCAGCCACTCCTCAGAAGGAAGATGGGGTAATCTACTTCCATAGTGATACTGCCTCAGAAACCCAAGGAGGGGTCTCTATGAGTTGGGTCCGACTTGATGGCACATAACAACAACAACAACTGAAAAATTAATTTTCTTTTTTAAAAAAAAAGTTATTTTAAGGATAAAAGGAATTTAGAATTTGGCTAGTCTAAACTAAATGTCAATACCTTTCCTTTTTAAACAAGTGATAACTTGTTAGGAGATACTACACAGAATATATTGGTTTTATGTAAACTACAAAATATTATTGACAGACATAAAAAAATGACTTGAGTCATAAAAAAGAATGAATAAATTCAGTCATTCAACACATATTTAGTAAGTGCTTACAACGTGCCAAGTATTATTTTAGATGCTAGACATACAGCAGTGAAAAAACTGGACAACAAACATCCTTTATGAAGCTCACATTTTAATAATAGACAAAAAAAATTCATATTCCTAGATGTGAATACACTATTATAAAGGTGTAAATTTTCTCCAAAATTATCTATAAGTTTATCATAATTCTGATCAAAGTATCAATATAACTTTATTTTGTGGAATTTAACAAAATTATTATAAACTTCATGTGGATTCAAATATGGGAGATTAGACAGAAATTGTGAGTAAAAACAGTAGTAGTGAAAAGCACAAGAAATGCCAGACATAAAAAAGAAAATTCAGAAACAGATATAGGTTTGTAGTAAAATTTGATTATTTATAATAGCAATTCTCCAAAGCAGGAAGAAAATGATGGATTATTCTCTATGTAATAATCAGAGAAAAGACAATTACAAAAAAATAAAATTGGATCTCTATCCCTATTTTACACCAAAATAAATCCAGGCATACCTAAATTAAAAACAAACAAACAAAAAACAGTGTCCTAAAGCACATGAATTCCAGCCTCTATGATCCTGAGTAACTAGACGGTGGCCTGGCTACCACTGCAATTGCTCTGAAAGGTATCACAAAAGGGGGTCTTCAATAGAGTGGGAGAAAAATGTGGAACAAAATTCAAAATAATAAAAATACCAGGCTTACTGGTCTGATAAAGACTGGTAGAACCCCTGAAACTATGGCCCTCAGACACCCTTTAAGCCTAAATTGAACTTACCTTGTGGCTCAATTTTCAGCCAAATATTAGGCCTATAAGGTAAACAATAACACCAGGGAGGTATGAGCTCCTTAGAACAACCAATCATACAAGATCCAAAGGGCAGCATTTGCCCAGGGAGAAAGCTCAGAAGGCAGGAACGGTTAGGAAAGAAGGACAACGGAAAATGGTAAACACAGGGAAGAAGTAGGAAGAGTGCTATTCATTGTTGGGATTACAATCAAAGTCATGAATCAAAACGTGTATGAATTATTGAATGGAAAACCAGCATGCTCTGTAAATTTTCACCTAAATCACAAAAAGTTAAAAATAAGTAAATAAATAACAGTGTCCTAGAAGAAAACAATAGGTGATTAGTTATATAATTTGATAACCTCCTTTGAAAGATTTTCCTCCCCATGAAATGATATAATTATTATCATAAACAAATGATAATGTGCAGTATTGGAAAAATATAGAGAAACTGGCATTCCTGGGAAGTAATTTATGTTTTAAATTCTTGTGATTTTTTTATAACCTCTGACTTAGTAGCTCTAGATGTGGGAATCTGTACCTAAGTAAAAATACAATCATGACTGTGTGGAATTGGTTCTCAGGACGTGCATTCCTCTACTGTTTTTAACAGCAAAATTTGAGAATAAATTAAATGTCCAACAATAAGGAAGTAAGCAAGTAACAATATATATTTAAGGTGAAATATTATGCATGAAAGATAACATTTTAAAAAAAAGTTTACCATAATAGGCAAATGTTGAAAATGTATTAAATAAAAAGAGTAGATTAAAAATATGTTATGATTTCAACTTTGTGAAAGCTCATATATGCAAAGACTAATGGATTTTCTAAGGAGCACTGGCGGCATAGTGCCTAAGGCATTTGACTGCTAATCAGAAAGCAGGGAGTTCAAACCCACCAACCATTACATGGAAGGAAGACCAGGCAATCTACTTCCATAAAGATTTACCGCCTCAGAAGCCCAATTGAGGTAGCAATGAATCAGAATTGATTCGATGGCAGTGGGTTTGGGGTTTTTTTGGAATGAATTTTCCAGGAAAATTTTAACGGTGATTATCTGTAGGCAGTTAAAGTGATGGGTGGTTTATGCTTTCTTCGTTTTTCTTTGTACTTTTCTCATTTCCTAAGTTTTCTCTAGTAAATATTCCTTTTAAAAAAGTTTTTATTTTAAAAATCAGCTGTTTTGCAGAAAGTAATATATGTAAACAATTAGGTACTCTTTTTTGTCAAAACTCAATTTAGCTCTAGGTTTTTTACAGCTCTGAAACTTCAAGTTGCTAAGAAATAACATCTGCTAATGTTTGCCTAAAAGTTTCTGTATTTTGAAAAGAGGAAGTTGGAATAATTTTCTCCTCAGAAGAAAAATATTAACTATCAAGAGCAAAGAAAAACTTAAAAGTTCAGGAATTTAGAGCTAGTGAGCATTATAGTTTCCCAAGTACCAAAGGATGTGTCATTTTCAATTAAGAGAAACAATTTTACATATAACAAAATGATAGAAAAAAAAAAAAAAAGGCCAGATTTTATTGTTAAATGAAGTTAACTTAAGGGTCAGTTAAGGAAGAAATGCTTTTAGCTACTTAAAAATGGGGTTGTGTTTAGGAACAGAATAGGCTGACTGCTTTAGGAACACATCTACAGTTCCCTATATAAATGATATTAATTATTATTGTCTTCAACTTCATAAGTATGTAAATATAAACTGTTTTACCTAACAATAAAGCCTTCAGAAGTATTAAGCAGAAAACTCTTTGTAAAAAAATATAAAACTTCAAATGTAGCAATAATATTCAATTTTTCAAATGGTAGAGCACAAGGATTTATTATTCTTTATTTCCTGTACATTCCTTTGAATCTATACACTATTCAATTTAAATTAATACATATGCATTTATCATAAATATTTTAAGAAAAATTTAAAAATGTATGTGTGAAAAAAAATATATATGTATTTTTAATGGCTATGCTATTCTAATATTTGGTTCTATCTCAAATTCCGGAATTCCATATTTTACCTTCTACAGGTTTATTATAAGGGCTAAAACCACAAAGAGTTAACAGGGTGCTGTATCTACAACACATCATAGGTAGGAATAAACTTCAGACAGAATGATTTATTTTTTGGCTATATAAGAGCAAAATTCTCCCATGTTGGGACATATTGTGCAGTTTACTTATTTCCTCCCTACAGATGAGAAATGAGACAGGAAAAAAAACAAATCTTCTAAACTAGAGGAAAAATTACTCCAAAGAAAGGCCAATCTCTCCATTTCTCCTCTACGCCCCATCTCCTCTCTCCTCTATAGGCATCAGTCCAGGGATTCTCCCCTCTCCTACGTATCATCAGTTCTCTCCACTTTGCTAGACTATTCTCAAGAGTACACATTCTTTTCTCTCTCCCATCTATTTAAAAAAATCTTCTCCTGACCTCATTCTTCTCTCCATTTACTGTATCATTTGTCTCTTTTCCTTTATAGTTCCTCAAAAGAGCTCTCTCTAATATCTCTAACTCTCCTTTTGGATCCACTATAAGCAGGTTTTCATGCTACCATCCCAGTAAAACTGTAAAAGTCAAATGATTTCAAACCATATGCAGTCATTGGCTGAGCCTCAGTCCTAACCTTACTTGAGCAATCAATATCATTTGACATAGGTGATTACTCCCTTCTCTTTGAAACACCTTTCCTTTGCATCCAGGACATACCTCCTACACATCCTCCCTTCATGATCTTATTTATTGTCATGATTTTAAATATCATATATATGCTGACAAGTCCCAAAGCTTCAGTTCAATGAATACCAGACTGGTATACATAATTGCTTCCTTAACATCTCCACTTGAACATCTAAGAGACATCGTCTTCTTAGCATGTCCAAAATTGAGCTCCTGATCACTGACAAATCCGCTTCTTCTCCATTCTCTCTATTTCAGTTGATACCCATTCTATCCTTTATCATCAGGCCAAACGTCCAAGTCAACCTTGGCTCCTTTCTCTCAAAGCCTATGAATCCATCAGCAAAATCTCTCAGCTCTAATTTCAAAATATATCCAATGGCCTGACTTCCAGTAAGATGGTGGAATAGGGAGAAGGACTGCACAGACCCTCTTCAACAAAGAAAAACAGAACCAATTAACACAGACACAGAAAATAATCCTGGACCCCTGAGCCTTGAAGAGAAGGATATAGAAGTGGACTAAATGCCAACCAGCAGAATAATTTGCATGAAAATACCAAAAAAGGAAACATACGGAGCTGTGGTCTGGCAGCAATCCTGAGCAAGCCTGACAGCATGACACAGACAGCTTGGAGAGTGCCGAGTGGTGTAGGACCTAAGAATTAATCTAAAAATCAGGCCTGCTAGCCAGGGACCGCATGGAGGACTGCTCTGGTGGCTGGTGAATAAAATGTAAAGCACCAGTGAAGAGAAAGCCAGGCTGACCTGTAGACTTTTTCCTGTCCGGAGGGCACCGCCAATTTGAATGTTTACAAGCAGCTTGACCATTTTGGATATTTAAAGAGACAGCACTCTCTGAGATTCCAGGGGCTTAAGAACAGGTTCTGCTTGCCAGTAACACCAAGAACACTCCAGACCTGGATGACTAAAAAGGTGCGACATTCCCCTTGTTACTCTTATACCCTACACCCCTTGGTGAATGGGGATGCGGCCATCCCCCACTCCCACCCACCTTCTGGGCCCGCAGGAACTCCAACCCAGTCTGTGTGCTCAGGCAGAGCCTGGGT
>NW_006921783.1:2044549-2051096 GCF_000298275.1 Orycteropus afer afer | reverse complement strand
ACACACACACACACACACACATATCTACTGCTACTAGTCCAAACTAGCATCACGTTTTGGCTATGGTCTTGTAATAATCTAGTAATTCTCCTCCAATCCTTTATCTCTATACTCAATACAGGCTAGGTTATACTCCTAAGCTAAAATATCTAACTTTTCAATACATATTCATCAAATTGTTGTAAAAAATAAGATTCACAGTCAGCTGCACTGGTTTGGACTAGGCATGTCATTGGGAGAACCAAATTACATAATCTCTAAAGGCCCTTCCAATTCTAAAATCTCCAAGTGACTTATTAATTCTTCATAGTATATTCACAAGAGATGTCTATACTATTCTCTGTACTTTAAAAAAATTTTGCTAAACAATAATTAATTAAAATAAAAACTAAGGGTGCACCTTGTTCATCTTCTACAGTATTAATAACTGAGTTCTCCCTCAGAATACCTCCTAGTAACTCATACCTCCGCTATCACATGCCAAGTGTCATACTCTTTAACAGAATTCAATTTCTAAATGGAAGACTATTACATAATGCTTATATTAGTTCATATTTCCCCTAATATGAGAAAGACTATAATTATGGTTACTGTATAACCCTAACCATTGTAGTTAGGAAAGAAAGCAGCTATGAAATTCACAATGTAGTTAAAATACAATCTTTCATATTTAAAAAAAAAGAAAGAAAGAAACTGACCTGCCAAACACTGAAAAGTGACTAATTTACACCTTTTTAAATGGTAAAAATCACTCAATTGTGTCTTAATAACCAGAACTCTGAAAGAGTTTTTCACTTTATTATCTTCTCAATGCCGACAACTGTGTGTGTGTGTGTGTGTGTGCATGTGTATATGTGAGTGATTTGGGTAAAAGTTTATAAAGCAAATTCATTTTCCATACAACTGTCCATACACATTTTGTTTCATGACATTGATTGCAATCCCCATAATGTAACAGGTTTCTTTCCACTTCCATCCTGTGGTTACCTTTTCCCTATGTCTTTCTTTCCTACACATTCCTGCCCTCTGAGCTATCTCCCTGAGCAAATGTTTCCCTTCTGCTCTTCCATGGTTGATTGTTTTAAGGGGTGTACCCACCTACCTGGTGCCATTGTTCACCTCATAGGCCTGTCTATTGTTTGGCTAAAAGTTAAGCCACAGGAGTGGGATCAATACGTAAAACTTTTTAATGACACTTTTTGTTTCAAATACAAAAAATAAAAACTACATCTAGTAAGCCTAAGCTAGAGGCAAATGTTTTTTTTCAAATATAGAAAAACGTATTACTGTGTGCTGACATCTTGCACGCTAGGTCTGACTTTCTGATAGTATATGAAGTAGCCAAGTGTGAAAGCCCAGATGAGTGAGAAATTAAACAACGAAAGGCAACTCTTCTATTTTTCCCTATTGCTTTTTATTAGCCTGTCACTCTTCATACTATCAGAAGTAACATAAAGCAAAGACTGAAATTAAGCAAAAACAAAAATTTAGTTATAGCTCTTTAGGTTTATCTGGTAACTTACATTTAGTTTCTATAAACAGGTTCACTAAAATTATTAAAATAAATGCAATTCAGTTGTGTATTAATTTAGCCTGCTAAAAGGAAGATTAGCCATAAAAAATGGTTATGTGTCCACACACACACACAGATACATACATACATACATATAGATAGATAGATAGATAGATGTGTATATATATAGTAGAACTTAAAACTACACAACAAATACTACAAAATGATACTGGAGCTTGGAATACTTTATTTTCTCCTATCACAACTTGGAAAGTAACAAATAGAAGCAAATAAAATGAACTATTGCTAGGACCATCTCACTAAGCACAACTTACCTAAAGTCTTTGTGTTTGCTAGGAGAGCTTCCTCGTAGGACAGTACATAGTAGAGCACCAAAAGCTGTGCTGTGATACTGAAACGCTGATTAAGGCGAATGCTGTCACCCTGCAGGTAATATTATAAACACTTTAACATACTGTCAAATTTCCCAAGTGCTTTTTGATAGTAAAAGCATTTAAAACAGACGACTCAGTATGGCAGTTTCCAACATCAGATAAAATGCAAGAAATGTTGCTGTGTTTGCATTAAACTCAGAGACCATCTGAAGTTTAAATGAAATTTGAGATGGCATGGAGTATGAAAGGCAACATGCTTAATTGGTCTTTTAAGACAGAAAGCATTCCCATCAGACTGCTTATGAAAGGCTCAAAAGAGTCTAAGGTATTACCTGAAACCACTATGAAGAAAATAACTTCTGAAAAAGGTGTTGCATATTTAACTACAGCGCTGAAAAACACCACTGTTCTTCTATTCTAACAAAATTGGAGGAAAAAAACTTTCTCCAATTCAAATTCTCCGTATGTGAGCCTAAGTTTACCTTAGAATCCCAGGAACCCAAGCAGGGCTGTGTTGAATGTGTTGAAACATCACACAGTCTTTGTCAAACACACAATCTCAGGACAATCCCTTGGATTTTAAATAGAACCTTTAAAAAATTCCTCAAAAAGTGCCTATTTGACAAACTACTTGGAATTAAAACCACTTTTAATTTTTACAGTGGTCTAATGAAATTCAATCCTGTTTTAATTTCTGAACCACCTAAAAATCCTCTAAAAGTCCAGGAAAAAGTTTTAGAATAAGTCAGAAGAATAAGCCGAAAGAAAAGCTAAGAGATGTAAAGAACTACTTATTTTACCCCAATGACTCCTTGGAAAACATTAAGTATCTCCTGTTCTGTGACTGGCTGATTTGTGGCTTCTGGATTAGATTTAGATGCAGGAGTAAGTATAGAATTTATGTATACGTCAATCAGAGGAAGTAATTGAGGATGGAGTGGTGTGGAGGTTTCACACAGCTGTCTATAAATCCAGTCCTAAAAAAAAAGGTTATAAGTACTAAATTAATTATGACAATAATGAAATGCAAGGGAAATTAAATAAATAAATACATACATACATATTTTTATATAATCTTAAAATTTTATTATATAGATCAATGAACCACATTAAGTGTTAACAATTTCAAATATATCTTCTAGTTTCATCACTGTCTTTGATTTAAAAATATGAACCACCTTTATATCCTGAGACTATTGTCTAATGGAAGATAAACATTAACTAAAATGATATAAAGCTTGGCTTTGGATTTTTCATCTATTAGTTTTTAAAGTACAAAAACATTTCAAGCCCCAGTACATCTGCATTAAGAGCAGATGTGTTGTGCTAAAGGACCCCACTGTAATGAGGAATTTTGGGAAAGGGATAGTTCTTCATAGCAAACACTCAGGCAGATTAAAGGAGTGGCTTTGACAAGCACTTGTGGGAGACTGTCCTTTAACTAATGAGCTCTGGTGGCATAGTGTTTAAAGCATCTGGCTGCTAACCAAAAAGGTCAGTGGTTTGAACCCACCAGCCATTCTATAGAAGAAAGATGCAGCAGTATGCTTCCAAAAAGGTTTACAGCCTTTGAAACCCTATGGGCAGTTCAACCTGCCCTATAAGGGTCACTAAGAGTGAGAACTGACTTGATGGCAAAGGATTTGGTTTTGGTCATTTAACCAGTAAATATTCAGATAGTGGGCATGTTAAGCATACAGTTGGACACTTAATTCTTATTTAGCTTATGAAAAATATAAAGAAGCACATGATATAATTAATTAAGGACAACTAAAAGTGATACATCATGTATATACTGTTCACTGGTCTTTGTAAATAAAAGAGCTCTAGAAAAGGTTCAAACATTTCTTAACCTCCAGGGTTTCAGTCTTTTTACTAGAGGACTTTGAACTGTTTGACATAGATAACTACAACAACTTATACAAAATATATAAAAGATATTAGGTATCCTTAAGGAGCTCTGGTAGCACAGTGCCTAAGGCACTTGACTGCTAACCAGAAGGCTGGTGGTTCAAACCCACCAGCCACTCTTCCGAAGAAAGGCTGGGCAATCTACTTCCATAATGAGACCTCGGAAACCCAAGGAGGGGTCGTTATGAGTCGAGGCCAACTCAATGGCACATAACAACAACAGGTATCCTTGTAGCAAATCTGGGAGCTCTGGTAGCATTTGACTAAGGCATTTGACTGCTAACCAGAAGGCTGGCAGTTCAAACCCACCAGCCACTCCTTGGAAGGAAGATTGGGCGATCCACTTCCATAGTGATACCACCTTGAAAACCCAAGGAGGGGTCACTATGAGTCAGATTCGACTCCACAGCAGTGAGAGAGAGAGTTACTAAAAATCTACAAATGCTGGTCATGACTACCCAGCAACTGACTTTCCCACTTTGATGAATAAAATGAAGGTATAGAAAATGGCAATTATCTTGCTAAGGTTTAATGAAACACTCATACGCTATTACTGAGAATTTAGATGGATTAGTAAAATTGTATATTTTGTAAATAACTTAAAAGTTGTATTTGTTTCAAAATCTGAAATTAAGTTCCTACTTATTTAAATGACTAGTAACTTAGCTTAATACTACCCATCTCATATACAAAACCCACAGTAAAGGCTTCCAAGCTGAAACAGCACTGGGAAAAAAGCATTAACTTAGGTTGTGGCTTGAAATATAAATTGAAAGTCATACTTTTATTGATACTTTGTGCTTGGTAAAGGAACGACTCCTGAGAAGCTGGTAAATACAATGAATGGGCAAAAACCCAGTAATGTTGGCACTCAGGTTACTGGTGACAGGAACCCGAACTGCATGAGCTGTGACAACCTATAAAGGAAAAATAGTAATAACATGTACGATAGAACCAAATATAAAATTATTCTCAAGAGAGAGGACTTGTAGGCAGACTATCAACACTTAATGCAAGTGTAATCCTTAGGAATGTATGATGAAAATCAATTATTACATATTTGAATTATGAGGTAGCATACCTATAGGAATTTATAATGTTCTCTAATTTTTAAATGCTTTTAAACATATATATTCAAAGTAACGTCATAAAGGTATATGTGTGTGTGTACATATATATATATATGTGTGTGTGTGTGTATATATATATACACACACACACACATAGATACATAAAATTTTTAAATCATATAATCTGGAATCAACAGTTTTGGAGAAGTTGCCTTATCTTCTGAGTTTATCTTGTATTACAAAATTAAAAAAAAAAAAAGGTTTTGAAAGTCATTATATAAATTGTAAAGTAACATGTAAATGTAAACAGGAATTTTTATTGTTATTCTCAGTATGTCATGCATACACCTTAATTGTGTTTCAAAGACCCTCCATAAAGTTGTCTTCTAGTTGGTTCAAATTTAAAGACATAAAAAAATAACATGAGTCTCCTAAGTTGGGGAGGGAGGGAGATGATGGTAGAGTATAATAGAAGGACAAAGATATTAATTAATTATGCTAAAATAAGCAACAATTATGCATGTATGAGTATTTGCAAGTACCTCTTCTTTTAAGACATACATACTTTATTATATTTAAAGATTTTAATCGACAAATGATCTTGTAATCAATTTTAAATATTAGAATAGCATCCTTTACTGGAAAAATAAAATATCCTTGGGCTTATCCAAAGACAAAAATGCTATGGATAAATAAGAATGTGTAAATACAAGATTAAGAAATTTAGAATAAACCTGTAGAAAATGAGCCTTACAGATTAAAAGTTTAAGTAGGTCTGTATTTTACTTTTCTCCTGACAAGTGCAAGTGATAACAACACTGAGTGGATCATCATCTAAGACTAGACTCTATTCAAAGTCTCCAAGAATATATGAATTTAAAACAGGCTTTGGTATGTAATTAGTAGCTTTAAAAAGTATATTATTCTTTACAAAAGTTCCAAAAATTAAAAAAAAAAGATAAAAAAATCTATTATATCATTATTAGAAACTGAAAAGAAAGTCCATATTATTCTCTTAAGCTGAGATATACAAGTTTTCATTCCAAAGAATGCTATGAAAGAACGTAACAATAGAAAGAAGTACCTGCTCAGTAAAAATTTCCTGTGTGAAGATAGTCTTCATCCTACTCAAGGAGCTTGGCTTAATTACAATCTGAAATAACCAAAAGAATTACAAAAGCATATAAAAATATTATATATGAAGCACAATTTTCTCAGGTAAATTTATTATCTGAAATGGTCCTGATATATAAAATTAATGTTCAAAGACTCTACCCTATTTTAAAAGTGCCATCTCAAGCTCAACATTTAAATATGATTTTCCTCAGATACAGAACCAACATATAAAAGTATTTAGTAAACACCATTATTGACATTTTAAATTAGTGGAAGGAACTGGATTATTCGATAAATGGACCTAGGATACTGCTTTGTGTGAGGGAACACATACATACATACATACATATACATATTCACAAATACAACACCATACATCAAAATAAATTCCAAATGGATTAAAGATTTAAATGTAAAACAAAAGAAGTAGAAGAAGGAGTTCCGGCAAGATGGCGGACTAGGCAGAAGGATTGCACAGACCCTCTTCAACAAAGAAAAGGGAAACCAATTAACACAGACACAGAAGATAATCGTGGACCCCT
>NW_006921783.1:2010394-2041614 GCF_000298275.1 Orycteropus afer afer | reverse complement strand
AATGACATGAGACAAAGTATATGTGAACTGCTGTATGAAAAGTGAATTTACTCTGTAAATCTTCACCCAAATCAAAATAAAATTCAAAAAAAAAAAAAAAAAGAAGTAGAAGAAAATATATACTTAGATGAATCTGAGGTAGGAAAAACATTTCTAAGCACAACAGCAAAGTAAAAACCACAAAAGAAAACAGTATAAATTAAAAAATTAATTTCCACCTAGCCATTTAAATGGCAAAAAAAGGGAATGGAAAAGTTAAATGGAAAAACTTTTAATAAAAAATCATTTACCACACATTGTACTTCCCACTCATAAAGACACTGAGGATTATACTATGCATCACTGATTTAACAGTAGCTTTCAGGAAAAAAAACAACAACAAAGGAATACTACCATATAAACATTACACAACAATGGCAAAATGAATACCAATTTCAATAATGAGTAAATCATGTGTTTTGAAATCAATGAAATATGGTAGGTAAGACATAATGGTGTATCATTTATATATACAGAGCCCTTTTGAGTCAGTGAAAGAAGAAAAAAAACATAAAAATCTCTTCAGGATATTGATAAAAGTCTTTCACAAAAGAAATAAACCAGGCAAGACGTATAGATTTTTAAAACTTTAATTTCAAACAAAACTCAACATCATAAAAAAGACTAGGCTCACTAGTCTGATGAAGACTGGTGAAACACCTCAGACTATGACCCTTAGACACACTTCAAGTGAGGAACTGAACTTAACCCCAATGACTCAACTGGCAGCCAAATGATAGGCCTCTAAAGTAAACAGTAATAACAGGAGGATATGGACTCATTAGAACAATCAAGCATATGTAATCAAGACGATGGCATTTACCAGGGCTAAAGCTCAGAAGGTGAGAGAGGATGGGAAAGAAGGATGAAGGAAAAAGGTAGGTGCAGGGAGGAAGTGGGGATTGCAGTGAATGTCACAAAAGAGAATGTGTATTGACTGTTGAATGGAAAACCAATGTGCTCTGTAAACTTTCACCCAAATCATAAAAAAAAAAACCTCTGTTTCATTAGTAAACAAAGAAATGTAAAATAAATGAGGCTAGTTTTCATCAAATTTGCAAAGACTAAAAATAATGACAAAGCCCATTGATGGTGAGAATTTAGAAAACAGGCAATCTCATTCATTAATAGTAACAACTTAAATTGCTATAATCTTTTTGGAAGATAATCTGTAACATTCATTAAACATCTTAACATAACTATACTCTTTTACTTAATAATTGTACTTTTAGAACTTTACCTAAGGAAATAATCACACAAATGCATGAAGATCTGTATATCTGAGTGCCTGTATGTGTATTTACATTAATGAGGATATTCATCTAAGCATTACTCTGAACTAAAAACTACCTACATGGCAAATAATAAAAGGACTCATTAAGAAACTCATGACAAATCCATATAATGGAATACCACACAGCCATTAAAAATTATAGTGTGCTAGAATATTTGTTCACATGAGAATAAAGTTTTTAAAATAATAAAATACGTCAATATATCATTTTAAACAAAGAACAGACATCAAGAATGTTAATATCTCTGAATGATGAAATTACAAGATACTTTCCCTTCTTTTCTGTTTTCCAAATTTTCTGCAGTGAGCAACTATTATTCTTTAAATAAATGTTTTCAAAATGCATTTTTAATAGATCCTTATAAAATTTAAAACTATTATATAGCTAAACTTACTTCAAAATGGAAACAATCCAGTTACTTTACATTACAAGAAAATGCCCAGCTTACAACAATCATTTAGAAAAAAGATAAAAGAAAATTACCTTCATCCCCAAGGTGGAACAGACCAAGTCAATGATAGCACTCAGTTGGTTGCTATGAAAGTACATAGCCACCAATAATAACATCTCCCCAAAAGAAGCAGAGACACCTGAAGTACTGTTGAAACAGAAGAGAAAATATAAATTTCCAAGGAGAGAATAAGAAAAACTTTCTCATTTAACCAAAACAAATGAAATCACCTTACCTCTCAAAATAAGCTTCTTCTTTTATCATCCAACTTAGCCATACCACCATTAGCTGCTCCTGTTCAGGTGTACTGTATAAAACATACCAGAATAGCACAGGTTTATATTAGATATACTAGCAGAAAGGTTCTGAAATTATTTTTGGTAGAAATTATTTTTCCCTTCCCTACTTTCAAGTATCAAGTCACATCAACTGCTTCTTGAACTGAGACTGAGTCATTAATTATTGAGATATGAAGTAGTTCTAGAGATCAAGAATGAGGACCTTTGCTTTCCTTCATGAATGTGAACAGTCGGACCCTCTCAAAGTCTCAGTTACTGCATTTGCAAACTGGAGAAAGTAAATTTCCTCACATTTCTAAGAAAAACAAAGGTCCTTTGGGATTAAAATGTCAGAAGAATCATATTATCAGCTGTTACATATTTCACACAGAAAAAAATCTAGTGTGCAAAGAGTAAGCATCAGAAAGTCACAGACTTAAACTTTCACTGAAAACATAGTAAAATCTTATTTAAAAAAATATATATCAATGCCAATGATTTTTTAAAGGAAATTCCTAGATTTTAAATTTAGAACAATAAAGGACCTCTTTGAAATTAAAAACTAAATAGGATTAGAAGATAAAGTAGAGGACAAATCCTATAAAGTATAAAGGAGTGATTTTTTTCTTAGAGTGATGTAAATGTTCTAAAAGACTGTGGTGATGGTTATATAACTGTAAATACACTAAAATCCATTGAATAATAGACTCTAAATGGATCAATTTTATGGTAAGTAAATTATATCTCAATAAAGGCAGTTTTACAAATGTAGTACAAAACAAAGGTAAGGAAAATAGGAAACAATAAGAAAAGCAGATGATCATTTCAGGAAGTCCTATATCCAAGTAAGAGGAGGCTTTAGATAGAAAAAGGAGCTCTGGTGGCATAGTGGGTAAGCCATTTGGCTGCTAACTAGAAGGTTGGTGGTTCAAACCCACCAGCTGCTCCACAGGCGGGAGATGAGGCAATCTGCTCCATAAAGATTTATTGCCTTGGAAACCGATTGGGGGTTGCTATGAGTCAGAATCAACTCAATGGTAGTGGGTTAGGCAGAAAACCAAAGGGCAAGACATAATCAACAAAGTAATTCAAGAAAATTTCCTAGAACTGAAGGACATGAGTTTCCAGATTCAAAGAGCTTACTGAGTACACAGGGTCAACAGACGAAAACAAACTCATACCAAGCCATATCACTAAGAAATTTCAAAATCCTAGAGAGAAAAAATGAATCCTGCAAGTTTCCACATTAAAAAAAAAAAAAAAAGTCCATTCACCACAAGGGAAATGAAATATATGCTACAATATAGATGAACCTTGAAAAGCCACTAAGTGAAATAAGCCAGACACAAAAGGACAAAAATTATATGATTCCATTATATTTCGGTATTTATATGAAATACCAAAACTATCAAATGCAGAGACAAAAATTTGTTAGGGGTCACCAGGTACCAGCGCGAAAAGTAAATGAGTGTTATTGGGGAATGGGGTACCAAGTGTCTATTACAGGTAATATAAAACATGTGGAAATGGATGGTGGTGATGGTCACACAACATGGTAACATCACTATTATCACTGAATTGTATGTACACTTAATAATGGTCAAAACGCCCAACTTTTTATTACATATATATTTTACCCCAATAATACAATAAAATGATGAGAAAGAAATGTTTTCACCTTTTAAAAACAAAAACAAACAAACAAAAAAATGACACAAAAGATTAGGAATCAAATATCAGACTTCTCCACAGCAACGCTATAAGTCAGCAGATAACAGAGTAACACATTCGAAACTTTCCAAAACAGGTATTTCCAACCTAGAATTCTATACCCCACCAAACTATCACCAAGTATCAGAGTAGAACAAAGATATTTTCAAAAATACCCAGTCTGAAGAGAATTTACATCCACACATCATTTCTAAGAAGCAAAATGAGGGCGTAAATTTTAAAAATTAAAGACTTGAGATGTAAGAAATAGAAATGCCAATGACAGAGTGGTGAAGCAAGTCCCAAAATAATGTTGTTGTTGCTAAGTGCTGCTGGGTCAGTTCTGCCTCAAAGTGACCTTCTATACAACAGAACGAAATACTGCATGGTCCTGAGCCATCCTCACAACCGTTGCCGTGCTTGAGCCCATTACTGCAGCCACTGTGTCAATCCATCTTGTTGAGGATCTTTCTTTTTTCACTGACCCACTACTTTACCAACATGATATCCTTCTCCAGGGACTGGTCCCTCCTGACAACATGATAAGCTCAAATCCATCAATTCCTCTTCTCTTTTTGTTTTCCCTGAAGCACAGCTAGGGGCCATAGTCTCAGTGGTTCCACCAGGCTCTATCAGACCAGCACCTAGTCCCCCCCTCCTTTTTATTGTTGTGATTTGGGTAAAAATTTACAGAGAAAGTTCACTTTCCATACAGCAGTTCACAAACTTTGTCTCATGACACTGACTACAATTTACTTCAATGCAACAGCTCCCTTCCCACTTCCTCCCGATAGTTACCTCTTTCCTGTGACCATCCCTCCATGCACTCCTGCCCCCTGAGCTGTCTGACTCCCTGTGTATAAACAGCTCTTCTTTCTCCCATGATTGTTCTCTCTAAGGAGTGTATCTACCTCAGGTAAATGTTCAACTCACATGCCTGTCTGTTGTTTGGCTGGAAGCCACAGGTGTAGATTCAATTCCAGACATGAGGGGCCATAGTCTCAGTGGTTCCACCAGGCTCTATCAGACCAGCAAAAATGGCGCCCTCCCTTTTTTTTGCCAAATGATTTTGAGTTTTCTTCCACATTGTTCTCCCTCTCTATCCAGGATCTCCTACATAGATCCCCCTCCAAGTGGTTGACAGTGGTAGCCGGGCACCATCTAGTTCTTCTGGTCTCATAGTCAAATAGGCTGTGGATCGTGTGGTGTACCAGTAGCTAGGTCTAATTCTTTCCATGAATCTTTGGTTTCCTTCATTCTTCTTTGCTCTGGATGAGGAGAGATCCATCGTTGCATCTATATGGCTGCTTGCAAGCTTTTAAGATCCCAGTCACTACTCACCAAAGTAGGAGGTGGAACAATGTTTTGTGTAGTATGTTATGCCAATTGAGCTTGATGTCCCCTGTGACTATGGGCCCAAGCCCACAGGTTCAACTACTCAGTCCCTCTGGGTAGCTGGCTGTGACCAAGAAGTGAATACAACCTTGTCCCTTGTCAGGTCTACTATACATCTCGGAATTCAGATCATACAAATATACTTATAGAACCATTGTCTGCCAACCCTATACATGGTCCTATACACTCCCTGCTTCATAGACATACCTAATAGTTCAGCCTGTCCACCCATCTACTCACCCATACACCCATGTATGCCTTCACTGACAATGCAGTACTATATGTGCAGAAGGGTTCATCTTTGTTGTCTGTACCTCCCATGTACCTCTCTATGTCTTCTTCTTCCTCAATGCCACCATGTTGATCACTCACATTTGGTACATTGCCCTTCTCTTCACCAAATCAATACTTATCTCTACCTATCTAACAGTGTTCCCTACCCTACCCTCCCATTCCTGGTAACCAACAAAGAAAATTTCCTTCCATAGATAAACCTTTCCTTGACTTTTACAATAACAGACTAATACAATATTTGTCCTTTTGTGATTGACTTATTTCACTCAACATAATGTCAAGTTCATCCACGATATGTGGTGTTTTGCAGATTGTAGGTTATTCTTTAGGGTTGCATAGTATTCCATTGTGTGTGTACCATAGTTTGGTTATCCATTCGTCAGCTGATGGACACCTAGGTTGTTTCCATCTTTTGCTATTGTAAATAGTACTGCGATGAACATGGGTATGCATATGTCTATTCCTGTCATGGCTCTCACTTCTTTAGGATATATACCTAGTAATGGAATGGCTGAGTCAAATGGTATTTCTAATTCCAGCTTCTGAAGGAATCGCCATACATCTTTCCATATGGTTATACCACTTGACAGTCCCACCAGTAGTGTATGTGAATCCCAACCTCTCCGCATCCTTGCCAGCATTCGTTATTTTCTGTCTTGTTGAACTTTGCTACTAGTGCTGGAGCAAAATGGTACCTCGTTGTTTTGATTACTCAAATGCATCAATTCTTCTTCAGTCTTCTTTATGCACTGTCCAGCTTACGCATGCATGTAAGCTGATTGCACCATACTCTTTAAAATGATATGCTTGCTCTTTAACACTTCAAAGAGCTCTTTTGCAGCAGATTTGCCTGGTACAATACATTGTTTGATCTCTTGACTACTGCTTCTGTGGATGCTGACTCTGGTTCCAAGTAAAATGAAATCCTTGACAATGACAATCTTTTCTCCGTTTATCATTATGTAAGGGTGACCAGGTGTAGCAGGCAGTCCAGATCAGAGCAGGTCAAGATGCTCCAGGAGGATTTGTTCAAGAAGATGAAACTGATAGAATACCTAATGAATGTGAACATCTTAAGAGGAAATTTAGATTATGAGAGAGTTTGGGTTTGCTGTAATGGTTAAGTACATAGAACTCCAAGCAAAATTAAATAAATAAATAAAATGACAGGACAATTATTTATGCAAGAAAACAAGTTTTGCAGGAGAAAAAGCAATTATCTACTGCTTGGTTGGGCTCTTAGTAGTACTTAAATGATCATAACAATGTAAACAAATAAACATAGACCTAACCAAAATTACAACTTCTGAGAGGAGGGGAGAATAAAAAGGAGATGTGGATGTGTTGGGGACAGAAAGAAGAAAGAAAACTAATCTCTTATCTTCTACAGTATAGTATAGTAAGGAGCTCTGGTGGTATAGTGGGTAATGCATCTGGCTGCTAACCAGGTCAGTGGTTCAAACCCACCAGCCGCTCCATGGAAGGAAGATGGGGTGATATACTTCTGTAAAGATTTACAGCCTCGGAAACCCAATGGGGGTCACTGTGAGTCAGAATCGACTCAGTGGCGATGAGTTTGGTTTTTGGATCTTCTATTGTGGGAAGTCAACAAATAGCTAAAATTGAAAAAGTAAGATGTAGGAATACAAACAAGTCATTTAAAAATGTAGTAGCAAAAAACAAAAGAATCAGCTAAAAAAACTGAATAAGGAAGAAGGACTGTTATTTCCTTTACAAAATCTTGAAGAACTACTTTGGCTCCTTTAAACGTGTGCATGTGAAATTCATAAATAAACTAACTAGCATAATAGGAAGTGCTACTGACATCCTTTTATTGAAAAAGATGCAACTGGCCATATCTAGGGTGGTTTTTGTAGTTAGCTCCTAATCGAATGATATACATGCATTCCATAAAGCAAGCAAGCAGGCTTTGAGAAAATAGAGCAATGTATATAGTAAGGTACCTGACAAGTGTGGAAAAGGCCAGTAGCATACAAAAGGAAAGTGAAACAAAGCGGACCCCAGCTGGTGTAGCAGGAGGACGGCTTGTCATCAACTGCAGTAATTGCTCAGCTTCTTCCTCAGTTGGTCTAAAAAGGAATACTTTATTAGGCTTTTCTCTCATTTAGCTGGGGAGGGAAGAAGAAAATGTGAACTTCCCAACAGTTTAACCTTTTCAGATACAAATTTTATCTTTATAATGACACCTCAGTATGTATATAATCTTTAACATAAGTAACTGTCATAAGTAAACATATTGAGATTTTATATTTACAATGTGTTTCCTCAGACAAAATACAGGCAATCCTCACTTTGCACAGTAATGTGGGACTATAAAAATGACAGTACAAGCTAAAACCATGCAATTTGACTTTGATAGTCAATAGGAAAAGTTATGATAGTTTCCTGCCCTTCAAAAGTTTGATCAAACATTAAAAACTCTCTTACTGTCACTGATAATGCATAGGGAAATGAAAAAAATAGTAACACTAATACTTTAGTATACTAACTGAAAACACAGAAACATTGAAAATTAAACTGTTCTCTCTTTCTAAAACACTTATCAAGTAGTTTGAACAGCCCTTGTTTTATTCTCATATAACTTATGAGACAGAGTGAGCTTCTTTTCTATGCCTTGATGAACTATCATGATCCATTCTAAGTTTGGATCAGCTTCCAACATTGTATCCTTTGTATTTTAAACACTGTGAAATATCTTTACACATTCCTTTAATGTGAAGATTTATGCCGGTATCATTTTCTCTGGTATATCTTCACCCTTTTTGCCACAATCACCTTCTTCATTTACGCTGGCAAGTTCACCTTCACTAAGTTCTTCTGGCTACATACCTAGAGTCTCTTGAATGGTGGCAGTGTCAACATTCCCATGGTCAGCTATTTCTTCTATTTATGTTTGGTTCAAATGTCACTTCCAGTGTTAACACTTTTTGTTTCTTTAATACTTTCATCTTAATTGGCCAATTCTCTCTTTCAATTATCCACTTTAAAAATTTCATGTGGGTTCATCACTGAGAGACAAGGAGGCAACACAATTACACACTTTGCTGTCTGTACATGAGCTGAATGAATAACAGATGCACAGTCAGGAATCACAGACAGACTTTGAAAGAAGTGATGTGATATTGAGTGATCATGATGGACATCTGTTATTTACATAGTAATTTGTGACCAGAAGAACTCACAATGAAGTTTAATGCAATTACTTGGTTAATATCCTGTGGTAAATGAAATTTGAACCGTGTTGTTGGGGAATTGGTGTTATTTACCTGTGGTAACTAATATTCATGCATGACACTCATGCATATTAGAACCACGCAAAGTGAGGACTGTATGTATAACAGTCGAGGATATTATTCAAAAGTATATAGTGTAATGATTTAGAAATTTTGTGCATAATATTCACATCATAGCAATTTTGAAGATTTACTTCAACTAGCAACAAAGGCATAGTAAGGTATGAATCACACAGATCATTCCTTAGTCTTATCAAGCTGTGCTGAAATCACAGGCTTCTTTACATTGTGGTTACAAATGGATAAACTGCTCTGTCCTCTCCCATATTTACATAATTCTGTTCACAAATCAGACCAAAATAAATGGATATGCCTCACCTAGGAATGCTCTGCCTTAGGACATCATTCTTAATATAGGCTAACCCATGTTGTTGTTGTTATGTGCCCTCGAGTCGGACCCTGGACCCGACTCATAGTGACCCCTCCTTGGGTTGCCGAGGCAGTATCACTAAGGAAGTAGATTGCCCAACCTTCCTTCCGAGGAGTGGCTGGTGGGTTTGAACCACCAGGCTTCTGGTTAGCAGTCAAGTGCCTTAGGCACTATGCTACCAGAGCTCCTGAGACACAGCCTGGCTACCTGGTGGGGAGTGGCTGGTGGGTTTGAACCGTCAGCCTTGGGTGTGGCAGGTGACTGCCTGAGGCCCTGAGGGTTAACCTAGGGCTAACCTATATACCTGTGCCAAATAGAAAATCTGCTTCTGACTAAAAAGCCTTTAGCTCACTTCCTTGGAATTAGAAATAAGAAAGTGACAAAAAGGTAAAATATCAAATTATTGAATACTTGAGTCCAGCGATGCCCATCAAAGCACAGTAGAGACGTAGGAGTGCACTGGCTTTCACAACATGCTCTTCTTTCAGCCCGGAATACACAGACACATCAGGCTCCATGTCCACATCAGCTTCTTCCACAATGCGGGTACTTCCTACTGTGGGGAGAATGCCCATCAACTCCAGAAGAAGTTGCCTTCTCATTTGCCAAAGGACTGAACTGCTGTTCTCTCTTTTTCTCTGTAAGAAATATGGACCACAAAAGGAAGACAGCATGGGACACTTACTAAAGGAAAAGGAAGCTCAAACAAAGCTCCCTAATTAAAACACTTGAAACTGCTCCATTTGAGGAGGATGTCATAACCATATAATCTCATTTTAATCAATGAAGCCACTCAAAATCTTCACTGGTTCAAAACTGCACTGGTTCATTTGAACAATACTCTATTTATCCTAATTTCATAGGCTGCAGAAGGAAGACGAAATTAATGACAATTTTAACGATAGGCTACTTTTAAATTAGTACTTTCAATTACATACTAACAATAACGTATGATATACTAGAAAATGCTCAAAGGTTGGAGACAGAAGATTTGTATTTAAACCTCAGCTCTGCCATTACCTGATTATATTCTTTTAGGTATACTAGTTAACCTCTCTGAACCCTAATCTCCTTAATAACAAAGAAATGGATATTACATTGCTAATATTTAACTCACAGGGTTGTTGTGATTAAGAGTTTACAAGTGTATCACTCCCACAGTTCTTCAGGCAGGGACAATGTCTTAGTCATTTCTTTCTCTGCAGGGCCTAACACTGTCTGACATATAGCAAAGCACTCAATGTCTGTTAAATAGATGAATGAATGGACAAAGAAAGACAATAAACATGAAAGCAGTTCTAAACTGTAAAGGGTTATACAAATGTTAGTGCACTGTTATTTTTAGAGTGTTACCAAGTAAATGGTAAGCCTGCTTTAATATTAACTTTAATTGCAAAGAAGGAAAGTTTATGGCATACAAATGACAATTACAAACAAGATGAGTATGTCAATTGCTTACAACAAGAGCCTGATATATAGAAGGCATATAATAAAGGTCACTTCCTTTAAGAAAAGCAAAGCTTAAAACCAGTTTTCAGCAGATTAGAAACCAAGCAGAATTTGGACACAGAAACGTATAGTGATTCAACAGCATAAAAAATAGGTGGGGGTGTCTAAGCAGGACATATGCTAGTGTCTAGTTAAGCAGCCTCAACAAGTTAAAAATCAGTCTCCAGCAATTCCTTCATACGGATTCTATTCACAGAGTCACTAAGAATATTTTTTGTAAAAGTAAACTATCTTGCAAGTTAAAAACTGTTGCAAAATATAAAAGTTATCGAATATACTAATAATTTATTATGATGACCTAAAATAGTAATTCTCATGAGTCTGACCCCGGAACATGAGGGACTCCCAAGATTCATTCAGAGTGTCTAAAACATCAAAAACATTTCCTTAATAATACAGAGACATTACTTACCTTTTTCATTCACATTCTCTCACAACTAAACTGTATAGTTTTCTAGACATTAAAGAGACTTGTAAAAATGTGAAACAAGACAACTCTCACAGTAAATTTTTTTTATTTCAGAAAATAGTTATTTTTCATTAAAAAATCTTTATTCAGGTCCACATGTAATGGGTTTATTATTGTTATGCTTAGATGAAATAAATATTTAAAAATTTGAAGTTTTAATTTCTAATATAGTAAATGTTGATGTAAGCAATATAAGCAAAAGTGCTTTGGTATCCTTGATGTTTTTAATAATGTTCCTGAGGGTTCCTAGGGTTTAAAGGGTTCCTGAGATCCAGAAGTTTGAGAACCACTGGTCTAATGACATGATCCTATAAGTGTTTTTTTCTCTTTTAGTAATGGTTAATATAGCCTGAATCTTAGATATAAATTTATCCCTCACCTGCTGTCCATTTCGGATGAAAGTTCCAAACCAAGTCCGGACTTTCGCATTTGTTCCAAGAAGCAAACCACTAACAAAACAAACCAAGTCACTCACTCCATCTTCACAAGCTTCATTTTTAGTATGATCCAATGTCAAAGCCACTCCAAGGCCGGGCAAGTGACATTCTTCTACCTAACACATACATACACCAAAAAAAAAACCAAAACTTGAAATTAATTTCATAAGGAAAAGGGCAAGGCTGCTTAGATTTAAAGCATCTGAAATTTAAAGGATGATATTTCACAAAACATAAAAATCCAGAAAGGAAAGTAACAAATCCAATACAGGCAGTATGTGGATTACAAACAAGATCTATTCCTAAGCGTGTCTATAAGCTGAATTTGTAAGTAAGTTGGGACAGCTCCATATGGTTCTTATTCAGTCTTACTTTAGTAAAAGAAAAGGCTTGAAGCTTTTTCAGTGTTTGAAAGCTGCATGTGCAACAAGTGAAGGTGATGGTGATGAACAATTTGCTGCAAGTAAAACTTTTCAAAGTGAAGGTAAATTTACATAACATTAAAGGGCAAGTACAAGTTGTCCATAAGTCAGACTTTAGTAACCCAGGATTGCCTGTATATCATTACAATTCTGAACCCCTGTAAGATTCTCAAGCCATCTTGAAAAAAGTTCTTAATCCTAATATAAAGGCCTTACAAGTATGGGCCAAAGGCCACTGTCTCATAAAAACAATGGATTCTCTTACCACCATGCCTCGAACTTTGAGGGCCTGAGAAGGATTCATTTTACATAAGAAGCGTAAGGCATCTGTCCTCCGCCTTCCTCCAAGGCTTTCCTCATCTTGTCGTTCTCCATTCTTGATCAAGCCTCTACAAACTGAACGTTTAAAAACATCTATTACTTCAAGGTTTGTAAATAACGATATTAGGACAAATTACTAAGACTTGACAAACATTCATTTATGCAAATTAGACACTACAGAAGATTAGGGAACTTGAAAAAAGTATCACTAGAAACTGGCTAAAGTAAAGCAAAGAGTAAAAATAGACTTTCAAATGAACAATAACCTGTGGGACAATATCAAGTGGTCAAACATACTTGTAATTAGAGTCTCAGAAACATGGAAAAAGTGAAACAGAAAAAAATATTTTAAGAAATAAAGGTTGAATTTTTTTCAAATATGAGGAAATCTATAAACCCACAGGTCAAAGAAATTCATTGAGTCCCAAGCAGGATAATCACAAAAGAAAATTATAGCAACACATGTCATAATCAAATTTCTGAAAACCAGAGACAAAGAGAAAATCTCAAAAGCAACCAAGTGGACTTCTGTAAGAGGGAGGAAAAGGCAGACAAGCGACACAGACCCTCTTCAACAAAGAAAAGAAAAACCAATTGACTGAGATACAAAAGATAATCCTGGAGCCCTGAGCTTTGAAAGGAACTATACAGTGTGAGTCTGAGAGCTCTAGTAGCCTCCAGGAAAATCTTTAACCAGAAACCTTTTGGTGTCAGCATTACTAACAGAACTTTTGGACTCTTTAGGGCCTTTATCTGCCCTCCAGTCTCAGCAGGTATCAAGGAACTTCCTCCGAACTCAGCACGCATCACAAAAGCCATCCAGATTCAGCACGTATCGGAGATTTGCTCGACTCCTGAAAGTCTCCCACATACCTGAGTCGCATCCTCCCTAGATAATATTTTCCTAAGTGAACTTTGGAGCCGGGGGGTTTCTTTACGTCCCCCAACATCTTAGATCACTGCCCTAAATCCCTTAGCAACAACCAATCATCTGTACCCTCTTGCCCTGGTGCTGCCCCCACCCCCTATTTTTTCCCAAAAATTTGAGAAAACCGGGGGGGCACGGGGTCTTTTGCTTAAGCCACTGACCTGATAAGGGCAAAGACCCTAACTTAAGTTAGCTAATAAACTTTCCTATTGCATTTGCATTGTCGTGTGTTGGCATATTCCTCTCCGAGCATCTCCTTCATAACCTGGGCACAACAACAGAAGTGGATTAGGCACCAACTAGTGGAAAAACCTGAATGAAAACAGGAGTAGAGAGACAGTCGGAGCTGCCGACTGTTAGCTACTCTGACAGTACCAACAGCCTGAATATTTCCATGTGGTATTGGGACCTGAGAATTGACCTAAAGATCAGCCCTGGACCAAGGGCTGAGGGACAACTGTGCTGGTGGCCTATGAGTAGGAAGGGAAACAGCAAAGAGGGAGACAACCTGAGCTGTTGACTTTCTGCTGTCTGGAGGACAAAACCATTTTGATTGTTCACATACAGCAGCCATTCTGAATATTTAAAGTGACCGAGGGTGTAGCCATTTTGAATGTTTACAAGCAACGGTCATTTTGGATATTTAAAGTGACTGCAGGAGCAGCCATTTTGAATGTTTACAAGCAGCAGCCATTTTGGATATTTAAAGTGACCTAGGGCGCAGCCAGTTTGAATGTTTATAAGCAGCGGCCATTTTGGATATTTAAAGTGACTGAGGGTGCATCCATTTTGAATATTTGCAAGTGGCAACCATTTTGGATTTTAAAGTGATAGCATTCTCATTCAGATCCCAGGGACCTAAGGCTGTTTGCCAAGGTCAGCAGGGAGATATGAGAGGCTGACAACAGGAAAAGGGACAGGTGATGAGTGTATAAGTGCTGTCAACTAGTGAACAAAGGAGCACAGTACCCTGCCTGTGTAGATAACATATAAAGAAAATGAAAATCATGGGCAAGTCACTCCAACATACAATCACAAATTAAATATAAACACAAAAAAAGTCACAATGCATCAGAGACAACAAAGCACCACAGTCCACACAAAGAATCAAGATAAAGGAGAAACAAGAGACCAGGATACAGACTCGAAACACATCCCTGAGGAAGACGCAGCATTAGAACTCTCTGATAAGGAATTCAAAAGAATTATATTTAGGTATCTTCAACAAATTGAGAGGCAGATCAAGGAAAACACAGAGAAAACCCTAGAACAATTCTGAAAGACAATACAAGAACAAAATGATAAAATAAATGAATAATTAGAAATTATACAAAATCTACACATAGAAATCCAGAAAATTAATACTAAATTTTCAGAAATAGATAAGACATTGAATGGGCAAAGGAGCAGAACTGAATCAATGGAAGACAAAATTAGGGAGACTGAAGGCAAATACCTGAACACTTCTTTAGAAAGGGATAATTCAGAAAAAAAATCCAAACAAAATGAAGAAAGTCTAAGGTTCATGTGGGATACCATCAAAAGGAATAACCTATGTGTAATTGGAATTTCAGAACAGGAAGAGAATAATAAAACCACTGAGAAAACTGTCAAAGATTTGTTGGAAAAGAATTTTCCTGGTATAACGAAAGATGAGAGTATATCCACTCAGAACGTCCAATGAACAGCAAACAGGATAGATCCCAAAAGAAAATCACCCAGATATATCATCATCAAACTTACCAAAACCAAAGACAAAGAATCATGAGAGCAGATGGGAAAAGCGAAAAGTTACCTACAAGGGGCAGCCAACAAGAACTAAGCTTGGATTTCTCAACAGAAACCATGAAGGCGAGAAGACAATGGGATGGTATACATAAAACCGTGAAAGAGAAAAATCTCCAACCAAGAATTATGTACCCAGTAAAACTGTCCCTTAAATATGATGGTGAAATTAGGACATTTCCAGATACGCAGAAATTAAGGGAATTTGTTAAAACCAGACCACCCTTACAAGAAATGCTAAAGGAAGCCCTTTGGACAGAGAAGCAACCACAGCCAACAACAACTGACCATTAACACACGTGATGACGTAACCCAGAAACCAACCCAGCTATGGAAGTATCCAAAATAAATAAGCCTGCAAGATTGTAAACAGGGAACCAGGGACATCAATTGACAAATGAGGACAACTACAAACCAAAAAGAGGGAAAAAACTGTGTAGTTACAACTTCTAGATGGTAGGGAAGTCAAGACAACTCCAAGACAGAACAGACTGTTCTAAACTTAGGAAGAAAACTATAAATCACAGGGTAACCTCAAAGAAAAATGATTAACCTTCACATCAAAAAAGAGGAAAAGCATAAATACTCAGCAAATACTAAAACAATAGCAATGAAGGAAGTGATAACACGATTCATAAACAAAACAAGCTCAGCAATGCAAATTATATGGAACAAAGAAATCGACACCACAAAAAAGCAAGTAACAAAAATGACGGCAACAAATTCATATTTGCCAATAATTACATATCTGGCAAGGGACTTATCTCTAAGATTTATAGTGGAGGAGTGGATGACCAAACTATGGTATGTACATATAACGGAATGCTACACAGCACTAAAGAATAATGTAGAGTCTGCAAAACACCGCATAGTATGAATGAACTTAGAGGACATTATGCTGAGTGAAATAAGTCGATCACAGAAGGATAAATACAGTATTAGTTTGTTTTTGTGGAGGGTCAAGGGAAGGTTTATATATGGAGGGGAACTTTCTCTGTTGGTTGCCAGGGGTGGGAGGGGAAGGGAAGGAACACTGCAAAAAAAAAAAAAATGCATTAATCCATTTCACTTTAGTTTTGTGTATTTCACTGTACATAAATTATATTTCAATAAAATACTTTTTTTAAAAAAAAGCAACCAAGTGTGGGGAGGTACAGTGGAAGCACTATTTACAAAGAAACAAAGATTAAAAATTAGCACAGACCATAGAATGACATCTTTAAACAGCTAAAAGAAAATGACAACCTAAAATTTTAAACTCAGTAAAAAAATAAAAATCAGGAAACAATAAATGTTAGTGAGGATATAGAGAAACTGGAACCCTCATGCTTTGCTGGTGAGACGTAAAATGGGCAGCCACTGTAGAAAATAGTACAAAGGTTACTCAAAAAGTTATACATAGAACTAATTAAGTATGACCCAGCAATTCCACTCCCAGGTATATACCCAAAAGAACTGAAAGCAGGGACCCAGAAAAAGAAGAAAAGGAACAAAGATGAGACAAATAGAAAACAAATAGCAAGATCATAGACTTAAACCAATCCATCACAATAATCACATTTAATGGAACTAGTCTAAACACTCCAATTAAAAGGCAGAGATTATAGACCAGATTAAAAAGAGCAAGTGTCCGTGTCTATAAGAAATCCACTTTAAATAGAAAGCACAGATTAAAAATACAAGATACACCCACACACCCCATGCAAACACTAATTAAAAGGAAGATGACATGGCTGTATTAATATCAGACAAAGTAAACTTCAGATCAAGAAATAGTACCAAGGATAAAGAAGGGCATTTCATAATGAAAACAAATAAATAAACAGAAGTTTAGATTCATTAAGAAGACATAACAATTCTGAATGTGTATGGACCTATTATATAAATGAGTCAAAAATGGCCTCTGTGTATTGGCCCCAAGTTGTTTACTTCTTCGTAGCAAGCCAAGGTTGGTTACACAAAAAGCCTTACAGTGCAAAACTCCAATTTGTACACACTCAATTGTTTTAAAAAATAGCCCAAATAAGCATATAGCTCAAATAAGCATATTTTTAGTCACTAAACGCTTTCCTGCTTTACATGCCCCATGAAACTGCACACAACATCTGGCAGCCAAACGTAAGATAAAATCCTGTAGTTAGAAGGACGTTAACATGCTACTAGGTCCCTGGGTGCAAATGGCTACTAAACTAAAAGGTTGGCACTTCAAACCCACCCAATGGTGCCACAGAACAAATTGACAAATCCACAACAGTGTTTGAACGATAGCAACATTCCTTTCTCAGTGATTGACAAAACAAGTAGACTGAAAACCAGCAAAGACATAATTCAATAAGGGCTTTCACATATTATGTGATAGTTAATAACTCTTTTAGGAAAAATAAGGAAAATATTATTATTAAATCTTCATTTTACAGAAGAGAAGTGAAATATTTTGACTGAGATCACACAATGATAAAATGTCAAAGCCAGGAATTGTGACCCCAGATACAGTGTTTTTTATTCCCTGGCTCCCATTTCACAAATTGTCTTGCTCAACAAATTTATGTTGTTTTTATTTTCATATCATATAAACCCAAATATGGTTCACAATAATCTTCAATCACTAGTAGTTTGAAATAGAGGTAAATAACTTCAGTTGATTTTTCCTAAAATTTTATTATGTACTTTTCTGTAATCTGGCAGCAATAAGACTAAAAAACCAAGGTCTGATTGCTGACATTTCTAATTACATATATCTCATATTGTTCTCTGGCTATTTCACAATTTTAAGTCTCCTCTCGTTTGCTCCTTGACCAGAGGAATTGTATCTTCTACTACTTCAGTATTTTTTATTATCCTATTACAGTATTATTCTGCTACATACTCGTTGTACTTAAACTTGAAATCTCAATGCAATTTTGAAATCTCTAAACTTGATATTTCTATGATGGATGCTCATTAACCAACTTTTAAAAGTTAAAATCTCAAATAAAATTCCATAAATGTTTACGATTAGCTCAAAGAAAGAAAAGGCTCTATACATGCTAAGTAAATCTCTTTAATCTCATTTTTAAATTCTATTTACCTTCATTAAAACTATCAGGAACATTGGCCACCAAGAGACACAAGAACCAGGCACCATTTCTAACATGTAGCAAGGCTTCAGCTACATCAACTATAGGAAGCAGGGAAGGGAGCTCTATAAGAAAACAAAGTCAATGTTACTACTAAACAATGACATTTCACTGTATTGTATATTAACAATCATTTGACATTTCACAGATGTCATCTAAAATCATTCAAATTAAGGTAATTTCTTTTCATAGTCTAAAGCTGAGCTGTCCAGTAGCACAGCCACTAGCCACAGCGAGAATTCAAATTAAGTAAAATTAAATAAAATTTAAAATAGTTCAGTTCCTCAGTTATACTATCCATATTTTAAGTGTCCTACAGCCACATGTGGCTAGTGGCTAGAGTACTGGACAGCATAATACAGAGTATTTCCATCATTGCAGAAAGTTCTACTAGACAATGCTGGTCTAAAGAGAAATTTTCATGAAAATCTTTGCATTTTTATGTCCTTTATCTTTTAATTCCGATCATACTAGACTATTACAAAGAATCTGGAAAACACAAAAAAGTGGAAAGAAGAAAATTATTATTAACTCTAATCCCATCCATCAAAATTAATAATTTTCAATAATTTTAATCTCCCCATGGGTACAGTTTTTGTTTTCACTTTAAACAAAACTTGGTTTATATTGTACTCAGCATTTTTCCCTTTGCTTTTGTCATTTAATATATTGAGAATTTTCCAAAATCATTAAACTACTTCAAATAAATCATTTTAACATTTGCATAGGAAATAACATAATTCACTTACTTACCCATTGCTGTCAAGTCAATTCTGACTCATAGTGACTCTATAGGATGGAAGAGAACTGCCCCACAGGGTTTCCAACGCTGTAATCTTTACAGAAGCAGATTGCCTCATCTTTCTCCCACAGAGTGGCTGGTGGGTTCACATCACCAACCTTCCAGCTAGCAGTTGAGCACTTTAACTACTGCACCACAAGTACTCCTTATTTACTTAATTACTGTCCTATTCTTAATCATTTTTACTTAAAGTTTTTGGTACATTAAACATTTTTTAATTTATTACTTAAACATTTTTATTAGATTACCCTTAAAATAACATAACAGTACAAGAAGTTATACAATATCATTTAATAAAAAACTATATCTGAAATGTATCATAGCATTTAGTACATTACCTGCTTGTAAAATACAAAGTACATCTGCAGCTTCCTCCAAATAGACTGGACTCTCAAAGAGCTCAGAAGACTTAAAGAAAAATTCTCCATTGGACTCAGATACCTAAAGAAAAAAAGAAAACAATGAACTCTATTAATTTCATCTTACTTTTAAATTAAATGCCTTACTATTTAAAAGGGAGCTCTGGTAGCATAGTGCCTAAGGCACTTGACTGCTAAAGAGAAGGCTGACAGTTCAAACCCACCAGCCACTCTTTGGAAGGAAGGTGGGGCAATCTACTTCCGTAGTGATACTGCCTCGGAAACCCAAGGAGGGGTCGCTATGAGTCGGGTCCGACTTGACGGCACATAACAACAACAATACTATTTAAAAATTGTGTATTGAACTCAAAGATCATCTTTTAGTTTGTAACTAATATACTGCAGCAGAATATGCAGCATTTGATCATTTTTAACCAATTTAACCACAATTAACAGTCACAGGATTATTATTTGACATGAGAGTATCAATCTTAAGAACTGATTTCTACTAAATATTTGGAGATATCTGAAAATAAGCAGTAAGACAAATCAAGGAAATGAACTAGTAATGCTACCTACATAAACTGTAGCTCCAAGAAAGCCAAAAAAAATTCTGTAAACTTAAAGCAGTATGACAATCATAGATTCAAGTTCAACTCTGAATAAACTGTAAGAAAAAATGAAAACTGAGAACAAAGTACCTACTACCTTCTTGAAAAACATCCTACAGGAGCTTCATTACCACAGATGTGAAATAGTACTAAACTGAAAAACTGAAATTCACAGAAAAAAGGTCACTTATTAGTTTAGAAGTAGAAAAAAGAAAACTATTAATTGAAATTAAAGAGTATCAATATAGTAGTTAGTCAACAGTAGAAAGGAATAACTATTTCTACTTGAAAGAAGTTTTATAAAATTTGTAACATATTTTAAAAACTTGATCTAAAATTCCTCAAAACCCCCTAAAAGTACTTTCTTTGCAAACAGAATTTAGTCTTTTTATCCAAAATTTCTAAAAATTAACTTTATTTATTAGAAATTAACTAATTCCAAACTTATAAAAGTAAATAATGTTTGTCTCTGAAACTCTGAGCCTAATCTCATACAAACCACATTAGTATGAAGAGCCAATTTATTTCTTTATATGGTAGACCCTTAACACTTACAAATTTTAAAGTTTAAACTAACCACAATTATCCAGAGGTCCAAAGTAATCCATAATTTTGCCGAGAAGTTGAATAGCCTTTATTAATGTATGTTGTTGTTTGTTGTTATGTGCCGTCGAGTCAAACCCGACTCATAGCGACCCCTCCTTGGGCTTCCGAGGCAGTATCACTACGGAAGTAGGATTGCCCAACCTTCCTTCCGAGGAGTGGCTGGTGGGTTTGAACCGCCAGCCGTCTGGTTAGCACTCAAGTGTCTTAGCCACTATGCTACCAGAGCTCCCTGTCAATGTATAGGAGCAATTATATTAGCTAGTGAGTGAGACTAGCCAGCCATCCTACATCAAACTGTCATTCACTTTGATACTCTCACAGTTACATATGAGATAATGCTCACTCAGGATCTAAAGGAATCACACACATTTCTGTTATACCTCATTACATTTTTATGGAAGAAATTATATCCTATAAAGGTATTACCAATTTGTGTATAAGTCTGAACATATATTTCCTTAATCATCAAGAAGCCATTGTATTGTCTTTAGGAAATGCAGTTGTAATAAATTATACAATGTCTTTTTCCATGTAGCTAAATAATAGCTTCTCAAAAAAATAAACTATAATGGAGAATAAAGAATAGGTATAAATGAAATGTGCAAAGACCTGGAGTCTGAAAACCAAAAAGGAAGAATACGCTCAGCATTTCTCAAACTGAAAGAACTGAAGAAAAAATTTAAGCCTCGAGTTGCAATAGTGAGAGATTCTATGGGCAAAATATTGAATGATGCAGGAGACATCAAGAGAAGATGGCAGGAATACACAGAGTCACTGTACCAAAAAGAACTGATTGATCTTCATCCATTTCAGGAAGTGGCATATGATCTAGAACCAATGGTAATGAAGGAAGAAGTCAAAGCTGCAATGAAAGAACTGGTGAAGAACAAGGCTCCAGGAATTGATGGCATACCGATTGAGATATTTCAACAAACGGATGCCCCATTGGAGGCACTCACTCAGTTATGCCAAGAGATTTGGAAGACAGCTACCTGGCCACTGACTGGAAGAGATCCATATTTGTGCCCATTCCAAAGAAAGGTGATCCCACAGAATGTGGAAATTACAGAACAATATCATTAATATCACACGCAAGTAAGATCTTACTGAAGATAATTCAGAAACGTTTGCAGCAGTATATTGACAGAGAACTTCCAGAGGTTCAAGCTGGATTCAGAAGAGGATGTGGAACAAGGGATATCATAGCTGTTGTCAGATGGATCTTGGCTCAAGGCAAAGAATACCAGAAAGATGTTTACTTGTGTTTTATTGACTATGCAAAGGCATTTGATTGGGTGGATCATGACAAATTATGGATAACATTGAGAAGAATGGGAATTCCCGAGCACTTGATTGTACTCATGAGGAATCTGTACCTTGACCAGGAGGCTGTTGTTCGAACAGAACAAGGGGACACTACATGGTTTAAAATCAAGAAGGGAGTGCGTCAGGGTTGTATCCTTTCTCCACCCTTATTCAATCTATATGCTGAGCAAATAATCCGAGAAGCTGGACTGTATGAAGAAAAACGTGGTATCAGGATTGGAGGAAGAATCATTAACAACCTGAGATATGCAGACAATACAACTTTGCTTGCTGAAAGTGAGGATGACTTAAGGCACCTACTGATGAAGATTGAAGAATACAGTCTGAAGTATGGATTATGTCTCAATATAAAGAAAACAAAAATCCTCACAACTGGACCAATGAGCAATAAATGGAGAGAAGATTGAGGTTGTCAAGGAATTCACATTGCTTGGTTCTACAATCGATGCCAACAGAAGGAGCAGTCAGGACGTTAGATGACGTGTAGCATTGGGAAAGTCAACTGCAAAGGAACTGTTTCAAGTGCTGAGGAGCAAGGATATCTCCTTGAGGACTAAGGTGCGCCTGACACAAGCCATGATATTTCCAATCGCCTCGTATGCATGTGAGATCTGGACAATGAATAAGGAAGACCGAAGAAGAGTTGATGCTTTTGAGTTGTGGTGCTGGCGAAGAATGCTGAAAGTACCATGGACTGCTAAAAGAACTAACAGATCTGTCCTGGAGGAAGTGCAGCCAGAATGCTCCTTGGAAGCAAGAATGGCCAGACTTCGTCTCACCTATTTTGGTCATGTTGTAAGAAGGGACCATTCCCTGGAGAAGGATGTCATGCTTGGTAGGGTGGAGGGTCGACGAAAGAGGGGGAGGCCTTCAACGAGATGGATTGATACGGTGGCTGCAATGATGAGCTCAAGTATAGCAGGGATTGTGGGGCTGGCGCGGGATAGGGCAGTGTTTCGTTCTGCTGTGCATGGGGTCGCTATGAGTCAGAAACGACTCAACGGCACTTAACAACAACAACAACAATAAATGAGAAAAAAATAGCTAGAGAAAGAAACTCTTTAAAGGGAGGAATTTAATATCCTTTCAGCTTCTGAAAGAAAAAAATGTGCATATCAAACAGAAGATGCAACCTACTTGCCTTCTGGCTTATTGTCTACCTTCCATTTGATAATCATGCATGTTCTGAGCTATGATTAAAAGAAATGCACCTTGTTCATAATTGCCAACAATTCACTAAGCACAAGACGCAGTCGACGAGGTGAATCACTATGTTCAAACTCTAATGTCAGTCCATGCTGAAGCTGTGACACCAGGATGCTCTCTCCACTGCCTCCTCCAAGTTTATGCCTAATAAAGTACAAACATGGTAGACAATTATGAGAACACTGGTATGGAAATTACAGTGTAAAAATGATCTTTTCTTGAAGTAGTCTATCTACAAAAGAATGTATGAATTCTAAATGCTCTCTAGCACTCAGTTTGCCTATTTCAGGAATTTACAACATATATAAAGACTCCATCTCAACTGACAGTTAACATTCACTTCCATTAACAACAGTCAAGAAAGGACATAACATTAGACCAGAATGTTTGGAAATTAGTATCAGTTTAAAAAGTCTCCCGGGGTAGATACACTCCTTGAAGAGAACAATCATGGGAGAAAGAAGGGCTGTTTACGCACAGGGAGACAGCTCAGGGGGCAGGAGTGCATGGAGGGATGGACACAGGGAAGAGGTGACTGTTGGAAGGAAGTGGAAGGGGAGCTGTTGCACTGTGGTAAATTGTGGTCAATGTCATGAGACAAAGTATATGTGAACTGCTGTAGGGAAAGTGAATTTGCTCTGTAAATTTTCACCCAAATCACACACACACACACACACACACACAGTCTCCCTGGTGATTCCAATAAATCCTTCTATGCTAAGAGAATTCATCCTGTCCACTTCCCATTAAGAGTAACTGGCCTAATCAGTTTAAGCCCAAATATAAATACTGCACGTCCCAAATTTCCCTATGCATCTTACAAATGTTAAAAGTTTCTAGAATTTGAACTATAAATAGAAAAGATCACAGTAAAATGCTCTCCAAAATTTAGATTCTCATTCTTTTTTCCTGGAGGAGCGCATCCAATAAAAAGGCTCTAAAAGCTCTGAAAAACATTTGACTCTTTATTCTTTGACAAATGCAAGTAAATCCCAACCCACATAAATATAAATTTACCTGAGCTGTTGTTCTTTGTTGGCATCCTGTTCTAAAGCATGGAAGTCCACAGACAACAATGCAACAATGGAGTTGACTGCTTCCACTCCAGACAGAAGGCGAAGGATAAGTTTTTTATCCTGAGCCCAGCTCTGGCTCTGGTCAGCAGGAGCACAAAGTGCCATTCGCACCAAACAGGGTAGTAGAAGTCTTAATTCTGGATCACTTAAAGATGCTAGATGAACAACATCTACCTTCTGCATTGCCTCAAAAGCAAAAGGGCTGACAAACTGAAGGCTTGTACACTCAGTCATTATCACTGTTAATCCTAATGTTTAAAAAAAAAAGGGAGAGAAAGAGTGTAAGTCCACATGTATGTAAGCGCCTCTTTAAAATCCCTGAAAAATGAGGTTCTTTAAAAGGTCCCTACATTGGTACTACTCCTTGCACAAATCTAGAGCCAAAGCTTGTCTCTCTCCCTGTTTCTACCGCCATCTGGAAAACAAAAAATTAAATAACAGGCCCAAGGTAATATTACTAAAAAGACCAAAAACTAATATTGCTAGTTTGTGGCGAAATCCAAGGCTGAATTCTCTCTACTAAACCCCAATCCAAGATTTTCTCCACTACACCAATCAATACAGTAGTACTAACACTTGACAACCTTACACTACATGGATCGTTATTCAAAAAGCTGAAATCATGCCTTCTGTTCATTGTTGAGATGCCCAGCAAAAAGCAATAAAGGTCTTTCACATGAGGTCCAGAAGGCATGTAGTTTAAAGTAAATAAATGACCACAGTTAACGAGGCTCTCTTACCGCAGCTTTTTAGTTTCACATGCCTACCCAACATATATAGAGAATGGATGGGCTTCTCTCAACCACCCTCTAAGAGTCGGTGGGAGCATTGGTATATTACCGCAATGGTTAAAAGCGGTGCCAGAATGAAAACTGTGGAGGGCCCAACAATACCCTAAGTCCCCTGCGTTACCAAGTTATTAAAAAAAAAAAAAAAAAAAAGCAGTGTAGGTGTAATTAGTTATAGGAGAAAGACGATTCCCATTTGGGCACTTCTCTGTCTTCAGTAATCACAAGCAAAAAATTAAAGAATGAAAAAGAAAACGCAGTGAGCCACTCCAAATCCATCCCCTCTAAGACCCGCAACCAAAATAACCAAACTCACTGCCGTGGAGTCGGATCTTCGGATCTGACTCATAGCTACCCCTCCTTGGGTTTCCGAGGCAGTATCACTACAGAAGTAGATTGCCCAATCTTCTTTCCGAGGAGTGGCTAGTGGGTTTGAACCGCCAACCTTCCGGTTAGCAGTCAAATGCCTTAGGCACCACGCCACCAGAGCTCCTCTAAGACCCGAAGACTAGCAAAATTGTAGGCAGAAACGCTGTTTTGCTTTTAAGGAGAATGAACGGGCCTTTTAAGAATAGGGGCGGGATGAAGGAGCAGAGGCTCCAAGACCTGTGTCACGGGTATGACCCAGGCGTTTTTTGGAGGAGAAAAGTCCGGCCGGTTGCAGCCATAGACCCGGGAACGCGCTAAAGTCTGATAAGCCGATGCTTCATACCTTAAGATCTAGCCTCCAGCCTCCCAGAACCCCCACCCCACCTCCCCGTCCCAGAGGCAGAGGCAGAAATCAAGCCACTGTCCGAAGTTGGGCCTAGCATTATCCACAACCCCAACTCTACTTGCACCTCGAGTACACCCAGGCACCAAGAACCCAGACGTCGGGACAACCAGGTCGATGGTTCGATGGGGGCACGTTGGGGACACTTCACAGGGCCAGAACCCAGACTGGAAGGAAGGGAAAGCGGACGAAACTGCTTCAACTTGCGCCCAGCACCTTCATTCATCCCCAGTGTCTGACTCCCGTCGGCCACCGTACTGGATTGAGAGGCAGGGTGGCTCAAAGAGGAAGCTTAGGGACGTCAGCGCTGATGCAACAGCGCGCGTGCGCTGGGCAGCCCCTTTTTTTTTTTCCCTTTTGCCCTACCCGATTTCACCCCCCAGGTTTTGAATACTGGTTCCAGTCCCTTTTCCTGAACCTGCTAGCTGTGTCGTTTCAGATAAGTTATTAAGACCCTCACAGTTTCCATTTCATCGTCACAGGATTATTGTGGCATGCAAAAGACATAGCGTAAGTAAAAGAAATGTTAAAGTGGTCCCGGAACACTAATGGAACTAGACTGTACTCTTTTCTATCTCTGCCTATACCATCCCACCACTGTAGGTGTAGAATGCCAAAATTTATTGTGTTGTTACGTGCCATCGAGTCGGAACCGACTCATAGCGACCCTTCCTTGGGCTTCGGAGGCGGTATCACTAGGGAAGTAGATTGCCCAACTTTCTAATTCCACACCTTTCCCTTACCGCTCTCGACCTAACATCCACCGTCAAAACTTTCAGGGTTTTCAGTTTAGAGTCCACAGATCCTTAGCGAGGCATCGATGGGGTTTCAGGAAATCTCTGAAATCTATGCAGAATTGTGTTTGACATTTCTCGGAAGAGTCCAAAACTCCCAACAGCTTCTCAAAAGGAGTCTGATAACCCCAAAAAAGATTAAGAGTCACTGTTCTCAATATCTTGGGAGCTCTGGTAGCGTAGTGCCTAAGGCACTTGACTGCTAAACAGAAGGCAGGCGGTTCAAACCCACCAGCCACTCCTTGGAGGGAAGATGGGGCAGTCTACTTCTGTAGTGATGATACTGCCTCTCAAACCCAAGGAGGGGTCGCTATGAGTCAGGTCCGACTCGACGGCACATAACAACAACATTCCCAGTATCTACCACCCGTCTGTCAGTTTGTCTGTGTGATGTGTTTCTATGATGCTGGAAGCTATGCCCTCAGTATTTCAGTTATCAGCAGAGTCATCCAGGGTGGACTGGTGGATTTTGCAGACCAAGAGACTAAACAGAAAAGCCTGGGGACTACTTCTGAGAATTAACTAATGAAAACCTTAACAACAGAACATTGTCCAATGAGAGTGCTGGAATATGAACCCTTCAGGTTGGAAGGCACTTGGTTGGAAGGCAATGGCTGAATCAAGGGACTCAAGAGTATCAACAGTCATGAAGATGGTGCAGGAGGGGGCAATGTTTCCTTCTGTACATGGGATCCCTGAGTCAGAGTTGACTAGTCAGCAATTAACAACAGTCTATATAAACTTTTTCAACTGACCCACAGTAACTGATGCATTTCACGTTGGGACTCAGAATTGTTGTTGTTATGTGCCCTCGAGTCAGGCCTGACTCATAGCGACTCTTCCTTGGGTTTTTGGTATCACTGCACATATATCCATTAAAAAAAAAAAAAAAAAAACCTCACTGCCATGGAGTCAGATCCGACTCATAGCAACCCCTCCTTGGGTTTCTGAAGGTGTCACTAAGGCAGTAGATTGCCCAACTTTCCTTCCGAGAAGTGGCTGGTGGGTTTGAATCACTATAAAACAAACAAACAAACAAACAAACAAACAAACCCACTGCTGTGGAGTAGATACTGACTGGTAGCAACCCCCATTGTGTTTCCTGGGTGGTAAATCTTACAGAAGCCATACTTCTGCAGAGTGGCTGGTGAGTTTGAACCGCCAACCTTCTGGTTACCAGTCACGTGCCTTAGGCACTATGCCACCAGACCTCCTTTATATGCATATATACCCACCTAGAAGGAAGGTTGGGCAATCCTACTTCGAAGTGATACTGCCTCCAAAACCCAAGGAGGGGTCGCTATGAGTCGGGCCGACTCGACGGCAAATAACAACAACAACAACAACAACATATAAATATATAACATAGATTGTATATGATATATATTGCATATAACTATATATACACTAAATACATCAATCAGCAAGTCTTGTCAATTCTACTTCCTATTGCAAATCGATCCACTTCTATGAATGAAAATTATCATCTCTGTGATAACATTTTCCTATCCGATTTCTTCCATCACTTTTATTCACTGCAGCCAGTGGTCTTTTAAAAATAAGAATCTGGTCATTGTTCGTCACCTCCTTAAAACCCTTCATGGTATCCCTCTGTCCTTAAGATTAAGTTCCAAATCCTTAAAATGATCCATACGGCATTATCCTCCACATGACTAAAGTCCACATCTGAAAATGTGTTTCATTTGTTTTGTTATTGTTGCTGTCACATTAGGTTGCACTGTGATGACCCAGGCTCTAATTCTGTTGTCTTTTACTTAGATAACCCATCAGACCCCCAAGCCTCTTATTTATATGTAGCTTCTTTTGGGGCTTCTATTATCTTCCTCTCTACATGAAGCCATACCAATTTCATTTTTCTAATGTTATGCTTTGCCTGCCTCAGAGATTTTCCACAGGAGCCATTGCATCTGCTTAGGACACTCTTCCCTTCCTTTTCATGATTATTCTCAAGTCAGTTTAAATATCCTTTCATTAGAGATGTTTTCCCTATTCTATCAGGACAGTTGTTAATTGCTCTCAAGTCATTTCAGGCTCGTGGCAACTTCAGGTGTGCTGAGTAGAATTGCTCGAAGGGGTTTCTGAGGCTGTGACCCGTCAGAAGCAGATCATCAAGCCTGTCCTCCAAAGTGCCTCTGGGTGGGTTCAAACCGCCAACCTTTCAGCTAGTAGTTGAGGACTTAGCCATTTCCACCACTCAGAGATTTCTCTAAATACTGTTAAGTCCATATGTTTAACAGTTCCATTATACCCTTCTTTTTTATTTTTTTTAATTGTGATTTGGATGAAAATTTACAAAGCAAATTCACTTTCCATACAGCAGTTCACATACACTTTGTCTCATGACATTGACCCCAATTTACAACAATGCAACAGCTCCCCTCCCACTTCCTCCTGATAGTTACCTCTTCCCTGTGTCCATCCCTCCATGTACTCCTGCCCCCTGAGCTGTCTCCTTGTGCATAAACAGCCCTTCTTTCTCCCATGATTGTTCTCTCTAAGGAGTGTATCTACCTCAGGTACATGTTCAACTCATATGCCTGTCTCTTGTTTGGCTGGAAGCCACAGGTGTCCATTACACCCTTCTTTAAAACACTCATTTCTCTTGGAATTTCTGTCTTCCCTGGGTAGCAATATTAAAATGGAACTTTCAGCTGAGCTTCCAGGACAAGAGAAACTGTATTAAAAACTGCCATGCAGGACTTAAAAGAAAACTAATTTGGGAACTCATTAAACTTCTCTCACACATTAACAGTATGAAACTGTCAGGATTTGGATATTAGGAGAGGATTTCCTTGGAGTAGTCTCCACTGAGAGCTCCTTTCCTTAGGTGGGATACACAGGAGGATGCTATTTTTTAACCCTAAGTCTACTGGGAGGAGCTTAAGACTACATAAAGAGGCTTACTACATGGCCCCTATAATGTGGAAGAGTCCTGGTACTACAGTGGTTAAAGCGCTCAGCCAATAATCAAAAGGTCAGCGGTTTGAACCCACCAGCCACAATGTAGGAGAAAGATGTGCTTCCATAAAGATTATGGCCTTGGGAACCATATGGGATAATTCTACTCTGTCCTTTAAGTTTGCTATGAGTTAGAATTGACTCCACACTGATTTAGCCAGAAAATTTGTACAAAACTCTAAGGAAAAGATCACAGTTTTTAGCTTATAATTTTCATCTGAACTTTGTAAATAGATTTTTCAATTAGTAAATTAGTAGCTTTCAATCACAGCTTCATTTATTCATTGAGAGTTCCAAGAGCACTGTTAATCTTAAAGTTCATATATTTGCCAATGAAATATATGGAACCTAGTGAAAAAAGAAATCTTAGTGAAAAAAAGATACCCTCTTGAGCTTTTTAGTTCTGCTGCTTCTGAGGCCAATTTATTTCCCTAAAAAACTGTATATTGTGATTTGGGTACAATTTTATAAAGCTGATTTGTTTTATATTCAGCAATTCATACACATTTTGTTTTGTGACACTGATTACAATCCCCACAATTTAACAGCTCTCCTCCCACCTCCTCCCTGTGATTCCCTTCCCTGGGTCCTTTCCTATGCATTCCTGCTTGCCTAGCTTTCTCCCTGTGCAAAATGGTGCCCTTCTGACCTCTCATGGTTATTATAAGGACGCATCTCCCTGGTGTAGTTGTTCAACTGTCTGTTGTTTGGCTGAGAGTTAAACTGCAGGAGTGAGTCCAGCTCCAGGCCCGAAGGGTGACTCGGGTTTCACCAGTCTCTGACCAGTAATTCTGGTCTTTTTTATGTTTAGTTGTGCCAATAGAGCTCAGTGTCCCCTTAGACCACGGTCCTCGGCCTGCAGGACCATCAACCTTCTCCTCTCCTCCACCTGGTTGTGGCTAAGAAGTTATCCTAACTTTGTCCCCTGTTAGCTCTATGATGTGACCAAAGTACATGAGACGAAGTCTGGCCATTCTTGCTTCCAAGGACCATTCTGGCAGCACTGCTTCCAGGACAGATTTGCTAGTTCTTTTAGCAGTCCGTGGTACTTTCAGCATTCTTTGTCAACAACATAACTCAAAAGTATCAACTCTTCTTCAGTCTTTCTTATTCATTGTCCAGCTCTCACATGCATATGAGGCGATTAAAAATACCATGGCTTGTGTTAGGCACACCTTAGTCCTCAAGGAGACATCTTTGCTCTTCTGCACTTGAAACAGGTCTTTTGCAGCAGTTTTGCTCAGTGCTGTACATCATCTGATGTCTCGACTGCTGCTTTCATTGGTGTTGATTGTAGAACTAAGAAATACAGTCTCTGACAACTTCAATCTTTTCTCCATTTATCATGATGCTGCTTATAGGTCCCGTTCTGAGGATTTTTGTTTTCTTTATATTGAAGTGTAATCAGTACTGCAGGCTGTAGTCTTCAGTCTTGATCAGTAAGTGCTTCAAGTCATCCTCGCTTTCAGCAAGCAAAAATGTGTCATCAGCATATTGCAGATTATTGATGATTCTTCCTTTAATCCTGATGCCACATTCTTCTTCATATAGTCCAGCTTCTCTGATTATTTGCTCAGCAAATAAGTTGAATAAGTATGGTGAAAGGATACAATCCTGATCACTCCCTTCTTGATTTTAAATGCAGTGTCCCTTTGTTCTGTTCAAATGACAGCCTCCTGGTCCATGTACAGGTTCCTCATGAGTACAATCAAGTGCTCTGGAATTCCCATTCTTCTCAATCTTACCCATAATTTGTTATGATCCACAC
>NW_006921783.1:2007465-2009109 GCF_000298275.1 Orycteropus afer afer | reverse complement strand
TTCAACTTTAACCTGAACTTGCATGAGCAGTTGATGGTCTGTTCCACATTCAGCGCCTGGCCTTGTTTTGGCTGAAGATATTGAGCTTTTCTATCACCTCTTGCCACAGATGTAGTCAATATGATTCCTGTATACTCCATCTGGCAAAGTCCATGTGTATAGCTGCTGTTTGTGTTGTTGAAAAAGGTATTTTAATGAGTAAGTCATTGGTCTTGGGAAATTCTATCATGTGATCTCCAGTGTTATTTCTATCACTAAGGCCATATTTTTCAACTACCAATGATTCTTCTTTGTTTCCAACTTTTGCATTCCAATCACCAATGATAATTAACACATCTTGATTGCATGTTCAGTCAATTTCAGATTGCAGAAACTGATAAAAATCTTCAATTTCCTCCTTTGGCTTTCATGGTTGGTGTGTAAATGTGAATAATAGTAGTATTAACTGGTCTTCCTTGTAGACATATGGATATTATCCTATCACTGACAGCATTGTACTTCAGGACAGATCATGAAACATCCTTTGCGATGATGAATGCCGTGCCATTCCTCTTTGATTTGTCATTCCCCGCAGAGTAGATCATATGATTGTCTGATTCAAAATGGCCAAAACCAGACCATTTCAGCTCACTAATGCCTGGGATATCAATCTTTATGCATTCCATTTCATTTTTGACAACTTTAAATTTTCCTTGTTCAAACCTCATACATTCCATGTTCCAACTGTTAATGGATGTTTGCAGCTGTTTCTCCTCAGTTTGAGTCATGCCACATCAGCAAATGGAGGTCCCAAAAGCTTTACTTTATCCGTATCATTAAGGTTGGTTCTACTCTGATGAGGCGGCTCTTTCATAGTCATATTTTGAGTGCCTTCCAACTTAAAGGGCTCGTTTTCTGGCACTGTGTCAAACAATGTTTCAGGACTATTCATAAAAAGTTATCCAGTAATGTATCAGATGGTGTTTCTCTGGTGTTCATAAGCTTTTCCCTGGCCAATTCTTCGAGAAGTAGATGGCCTTATCCTTCTCCTGAGTCTGTCTCAATCTGGAAGCTCTGATCAAAACTAGGCACCATGTGCAACCCTCCTGGTGTTAGAAACATCAGTGGCACAGCCTCCAGCCTCACAAAACACACAAACCACCACAGTACAACAAACTGACAGACAAGTTCATCTCCCTTAGCTATTCCAAACCTCTCCACCCACCCCTTACCTGGATCCAGCCACGGTTGGCCCTGGTCCTTCTGCCTTCCTGCCTTGGGTGGGAGCTGTCTCCCTTCCCTTACCTGGATTTGGCCACCATTGGCCCTGGCTTTCCCACCTTCCTGTCTTGGGTGGGGTTGGGGTAATGCCACTGGGTCGGTTCAAACTGCCAACATTTATGTTCGCAGTCAAATGTAAACTGTACCACCCAGGGACCTTGCTGAATCCCTAACTAGTAAAGTCATTTTTTTTGTTGTTTTTAAATTGCAGTTCCAATGGCAAATAACTTTGCTAAATAGCCCTAACATCTAGTTGCCTGTAAATCACAGAACGTTTGATTATCAAAGGAGTATATTGTACCCTTCGGTGATTACAAAATATTTGAGGTAATCACTTTTTACGGCCCAGGTGGTTCAGAGCCCCATTACCTTTTCTGATCACAC